>NW_021939189.1:2010552-2233605 GCF_001715985.3 Manacus vitellinus | reverse complement strand
CACACCAGTGCATCCCTTCTCCCGCAGGCTCCGCTCCCTCCCCCGGATTCCTGCTTTGCTGCGCGGTTCCAGCGTCAGAGCGCAGAAACTTTCCCGTTTGCTGCGGCGCTGACGCTGATTTTTGGCTTATTCGTTTTGGCGATGGTCGGTTTGGCACCTCGTTATTTATTTAACCATTTGTTGTTTGTTTGAGGGAAGGGGGGGGTCGGGTCTAGTCCTGATGCCTCGGGCGTTGTGTGTGTGTTTTGGGTTTTTTCTCCGCCCGATTCCATTAAAATGCCTTAAATAGACTAGAAGGACAAAGAATCAGACCGCCACCCCGGCATCCCGAGCAGCGCACGGGGGGATGAGGAAACTATAGCTGAGGGAGAAACACTTGGCGGCTCAGCAGAGGTAGGAGATGGGGGGGAAGGCACGGCTCCCTGCCTCCTGCGGCTGGAAAACCGGGATCCCCAGAGCAGAGACCTCTCAGATTCCAGCGGGAGATCGCGCAAACTTCGGGAGCCGTTTCAGGGTGCCTCGGTTTGCACACCCACGGGAGCACCCGCAGCTCTCGGTGCCTAAAACCAGCCCCGGGATGGGGAGAAGCTGCTTACGAGGTATCGATAAATGAGGGGATGGTGCCAGGGAGAAGCGCGGTGGAGAATTTACCTCTTCTCTAGCATCCTCTACCGTCCAGAGCTTCTGCCCTCGCACTGTCACAGCGACTGTACCGCTGCTGCCTTCGGCTGGCTCTGGATGCTCAGAGCGGCATCAGCCGGGGAAGGAATCGCACCCCGTGGTTGTCATTTTCTTCCTGAAAGATGTACCAGAAGTTACAAACGTGTAATGATTTAAATCATTAGAGCAAAAGGCTCATGACAGGTGATCTGAACAGCTGCACTCAGCTCTTAGCCAGGAACCTTAAGCTTGCACAGGCTGTTCAAGATGAAATGCTCTACTTGTGCTATGTACTATTAGTGATTATTTTCTAATTGGAATAATAATGTTGGCTGGGTTGCTGCCTTTTTATCGTCTCAGGAATATATGTAAGAAACATAAGACCAAGCCCCTTTTTGATCACACACCAAAATGGCTCACAGAACTTTTTTTGTCCCCGTAGGCACATGATGAATCCCCACATTGTACAATATTTTATGGCCATGTGAGGCTGCCAAAATCCTTTGTCCTGCACCGTGTGTCTCTTGGTCCCCTGCCAGGACATGACTGCAGGTGGTGGCAGCGTTTCAGGATGGAGACAGTTCGGGCCAGCACTGGTACAAAGCTTCCACGGGGGACTCCCTGCAATCTCCCAGCTTCCCAAAAAACTCCTCCACTCCCACACTGCGTTGGTGCCTCTGGGTTCCCAACCTGCCCCTTGCTGGGCTGGCCTGGTTTGCAGCCTGCCCAGGATGTTGCACCAGGGAGGAATCCGTGTGTGCTGGAGTGATTCCTCCTTTCCCACCTCCTTTTCCAAGCCCAGCTCTGCTCCCTCACCAGCTCCACAAGCTATTTTTCTTCATTACCTCTGACTGTGGCAAACTAAGCAGGTTCTGCAGCAGTTCTGAAGTGCCTGAAGTGAATTCAGCCCCCTCTTTCCCAACTTGTTTTTAATTATTTTTTACAAACATCCCAATGATGAATATCAATAATAAATTAGCAATCGTGTTTATTTATTAAATTATTTTCAATATTTAATACAATTTAATAGATCAAATTTGAACTCAATTTATTGAATAAATAAAGATAATTAGGTTTTGTTGTTTGTATAAGAATATTAAACCCACCAGTTGCTCTGTCCTGATGGCATTGTTTATAACTCAGTTTTGTCACCAGTTTCCAGTTGGGGAACTATTTAGCATCCCTGATTTTAGTTTTTAAACAGTAAGATGCTCCCTGAAATGCACAAAATGTTTAAAATTAATTAGGCCAGCCTGCTGCTATAATTTCAATTCTTTTTTTTCTTTCCCTTTCAGAGTTCTCTTTAAAACTTTCCAAAGAAGTGGCCTGTCAAACTCTGAGTGCCCTGGGCATCAATGAAAACCAAGATATCACACTGTTCTATAGGTGTTTGCAGATCTTTGACACAAAGCATTCAGCCCTGCTCTTCTTTCTCCTGTAAAATCCCATCCAGCTCATTTATTTCACTTGGAAAGTTCTGGAATTCTCTCCAATATGGTTGTCTACTTGCAGGGCAGCAGAGGGTAGCAAATGCCAATGAATCTGGCTGTGGATGTGTTCTACATTTGAGGGTGACTACTAGAATATTCATTTATTATTGGTCTCCATTTAAATGCAACCCCCTTCTAAGAAGACATTCAGTACAAACAGCACTAGATTGCAGCAAACTGGTTCTAGTCCAGTGCTTCTGTTTTTAAAATGGGCAGTTTACAAATAAAGATATAAAAAGACAGTTTGGCTTTCTTTTTTTTCCCCTTATTTTTGTTGACTCAATGAGTGTAGCCTAGAGTTATAACTCTGTAAACTCCAGCTGAATCTTTAAGCTTAGAAAGAACCTTTCATAAATCAGAATGAGTTGTTGAAATTCCGAAGGACAAAATAACTCTCAGTTATGTGAGTGCACAGGCTCAGTTTGGTGAAATGATAACTGGTTATCCCCAGGAAGCCTGAGCACCAACATGGAAATGAGAAAAGGATTGGGGGGAAAAAAAGGCAAAAAAAAAAAAAAAAGCAAGCAAGAGTGTATTACAAGAGTGACTCTGCACAGAAAACTGCTTAATAATTCTGCTGATAAAGTGTGAGCCAGAGAAGAATTCATTTCCCTCTCCCAGAGCTCAGCTGGGGTGACAGGAGTTTAAGGAAGTGCAGCCTTTCAGAAAGGTGAGCAGGAATGTCCTTCAGTGCAGACAACAGAGCTGGACAGCACTGGAGTCACTGAGAGCTCTGACTCCTGGGGAGGCACAGCTATACCCTGGGAGAAGTGCTGAGTGAAAACCAGCCACTTGGACATGTTTTCTCTTCAAAGCCCATTCCCCTTCCAAGAGCGTTTTCCTGCTTTCCTCTCCTTGCCTCTCCATGTCCAATTCAAAACCAGTTCCTGTCCACTTTTTCCCTTTCCACGGGTTCCTTTTGCTCCAAGGGGCAGTTGGGCCTCAGGAAACATCAGCAAACTGAATCATGTTATTGTTTGTAACAGCATCAGTTATCAACGCTCTGAAATTATCATTCTGTTAATATTAAAGCTCAAGAAATTAAATATGCATCATTTGTGTCTGAATGAGCAATTATTATTGAACATAATGCTTGAAAAAGAAAAACAAAGCTTTTCAGACATAACATGAATTTTAACTTGTGGGGTTTTTTTTAGAAAACCAATCAGGGTTTTAGTTTATGCATCATTCTGTTCCCTGCAATAATACACTGTCTGTGCAATCAGTGATGATAAATGGGCCATAATTGTAAACTTGATATTGGTTTTCAATATTGAATTCATCATTGTGTCCTCTTAACACATATTAAATACTTTAAAGAATTTATATGTTTGTTTGATTTATCTGTGATTTTTTTCCCAATATGTAAAATTTATTAGTTTTCTGGTTTTTGAGAAACTAAGAGTAGACAACATCATTAATAACACTGAATAACAGCCTTGGCCTCATTTATGCACGACTCCCTTCTCCCAGACAAAGTGTCCAAACCCAATACAAACATATTAGTTGGAGGCAGGATAGAAAATACAGCCTGAACTAGAGCCAGTTCTGCACAGGTTCTGTTTGAATTCCCTGATCTATCCCCGATCCCTCCAAATAATGATTGCAAGAATTTACTCTCATTTAAAGGCAACTCCTGCACTCATATTTCACTTTATTCTATGGCAGAGTTGTTGACTAACCTCCACAACACCTAAATTCTTATTAATGTTAATGAGAGTTATACATCTGAACTGGGAAGCGACGAGACCCCTCACCATGAAAAAAAACTACCAGCAGCAGCTTTTATAATGCATAATTAACAGCAATGTCACATAGGTCAAAGCAGCCTTGGCTTTCTTGTGAAAACTCTTATTTGGAAAGCTGCAAAGACTGGATTTTTTTCTGTCAAGAAAACCCACACTGCAGCTGAAGCAAGAAACTGCTTCACCTTCTGGTTTTGAGAGCTAAAAGACAATTTACCCACCAGGGTCCTGCTTGTCTCCAGGACATCCCTCCTAGTCCTGCCTGAGGTAGAATCCAGGCTATGGGAGGAATTTGACCCAATCCCAACCTCACACCAGCAAACAGGCATTTACAGGTTGAACATTATCAGCTGTATTTGTGGTTGAGTTCCTTGTTTGATTATGACCAATCTCTTGAGTTTGGATCTCTTTGAGTTTCTCTTTCACCCAAACCCAAAGGCTGGAACTGCCAAGAGCAAGTACAGACCAAAAAAAAGGGGGCAGAGAAGCAGCAGCTCCAGAAGAATGTTGATTCACTCCCTCTGCCTTCCCCAATAAACTGAGGTTCCCCAAAGTTCTGCTCCTTCCCAGAGAGGCTGTTCTCCCTCAGGAGAGCCTTCAAGAGCCTGCTTTCCCTTAGGAAATTCCCCCTTGACCAGAATTCCAAGTGTTAGCAAACCAGAAACAGAGTTAAAATAAGGACTGAAGCAGACAGAAGTTGGTGTGCTTGGCATTCTGAAACAAGCATGGGATATTTTCATTTAGACATTATTTACAGATGCTTCTAAATATGCTGGAGCAAATTTATCATCAAGCTTAACTTGTTGGCTTCAGCCAGCTGTCTCCAGATCCACAGAATATTAAGGAGAGGACTTAAGTCTGTAGGAAATGTACTGTTGCAGCAATTGGCATTATTTGGACACACTATGGAATGCTCAGCTGTGCTTTCATCAAAAGAAATTTGGAGTTTACTGCTCTTGCCCTGAGTGAGGAATGGGTTTGATTACAGAAAGAAGAGACACGCTGAGAGAAGCTGTGAATTTATCTTCAGGATGGATTGCTGCAGGAATCTTTACCCTGAAGTTGTAGGAACTAGTTGAATGCCAGCACTGAATATGAACATTCTCTGAAGTGACCTCCTCTTCTGTAAAACCCCTGACTCCCAGCTGCCCCTGTGCTCAGTGCTCCCCAGTGGGCTCAGAGGAGACGTTTGGAAAGAGGAGCATTTGAATTTTTATCTGCTCTGGGAATTCTGGTGTTGCTTTTATTCCTCCCTGCAGAGATGAGCAGCCCACAGTCCACCTGCATAAGACCTTACCCTGTTCCAGTGAGAGCTGAAGATGCACTTTTAGACTGACTGTAATGACTCTTGAACTGGACAGGTTATTTTATGCCTCACTTCCCCACCTGCTAAAATGGAAGTATTAATTCCTAATATTAATTCCTGCCCAGAATCTTGGCCTGTCCTGCATATGCTACAGAGATTAAAATTATAATGGACACTTTGAAATTTTGGAATTTTGAGGAATTATGGTCGTTGCCATTCAAACCATAAAAAGAAATCAAGCAAATCATAACAGCAAATCCTACAAGTTTTCCTTCTGTTTTCAAAGAAAATCTAAGAAATCTTGGCTGCAAGTATTTCTTTTCATTTTCATCCATCCACAGAATGACAAGTCAGGAGTTGATCCCCAAACTGAGGGAATGCTGCAGTGCATTTGTTTCTTTGGTTTGCCACTTTACGAGGGAAAAAACCCACATTTCTGAGATATTTTTGGTAACGTGTGACTAAGTAGCAAAATTAAAACTAGGAAATTAATAACTCCATGGCATTTCAATCCCATCAACTCTAATCAACATAAATCCATTCTAATTAAAACCTGCAAATCCTGAGGATACCAAACAGGTAGCCCTCTGTTCTGAGGAGATGGCAGCAACAGGCACATTCCACACAAAGGGAGAGGATGGAAAGCTCTGAAAGAGGCAAAGATGAAGCTGCACTAGAAGCTGTATTTTCAGAGTACCACCAGGCCCTAATAATCTCTAATTGGTGAAATAAAAATTAAAAAAAACCCCTCATAAATTTTGTCCTTTAAAATTTAAAAAGCACTTTTATGAGCTAAATGAAGCTTCAGAGGCTGAAAAGGGTCACTAAGTTTATCACAATCATTGTTATAGTTTTAGATTTACCCCTCGGGAATCCCTAATTGGCGAAAACAAACATAAATTTTTTCCTTTAAAACTGAAAAAGCACTTTCACAAGCCAGCTGAAGGATCTGAAGGAAGTGTACAAACTTCACAGGCTGCAAAAGGTTCCTAAGTTTATCACAGTGATGAAACCAGAAATAGTGCAGTGATGTAAAGCATGTTCTGATCAGTATGATGAATAACACACACCAGTTTAAAGGAGGATAATAGAAATTGTGTAATTGCACCAGAGCCTTTGTTTCAAAGTCAGAACATCTTAAATCTTGAGTCTGTCTTAAGGACTTGATCAAAAGCCCATAAACATTAACAAGATTCTTTGCTCTGACTCCCCTGGGCCTTGCATGTGTCCTTTTTACAGCACCTTCACTCATCTTAAATCAGTTCAGGGAGCTCCTCATCTCTCCTACAATCCATTCCATCCTGCACTTGCAATTGGCACCAGCTTTAAAGTACATGACTAAAGCTGTCAAATCTACCTGATCCTGGTGACTTTTCATGGTACACCAAGACCAACAGTTCCCCTTGGCTGCTCCTGCCCTGCCAGGGGAAGGCAGGGCCCCAAACTGAGCGTGGCTGTTTTGTTTGTGCACACCTGCAGTAGGTGGTACTGGCACTGGGGTTTAAGGAGAGAACCCATCTTCACCCAGCTCTTTAAAAAAAGGCCTCTTTTGTCCACTGGCAGTTTCTCTCCCCAAGCAGCACATCAAAGAAAGGCAGTGCTTGGCAGGCAGGGGCTGTCACCCTGCCAAGCAGCTCCACAGGGAGCAACCAACCTGCTGCCCCTCCTGGGAGAGCAGAGTCTCCCAGCAAGGAAAAGGGACTGGAGTCAGGGCTGGAGCTCAGACTGTTCCTATGATCACACTCCATCACAGACTTTCCCCACCATTGCCCTGGAAGCAGAGCAACAGCCCAGAGCCGTGGGAGTGCAGAGCTGGGGGGAAGCAAAGCCGTGGGCTCCCAAATTAATCTCTGAAATCACAGCGAGCGTTGTCTTTATGATGTTTGCAACAAGCACTGGCACTGAGGGGGGCTGGTGGCAGAAGTCCTGAGGGCTGGCAGTGGTTTCCCAGACTAAAAAAGCCTGGGAATCACTGATTTTATTCCTGCAGCAAGGAGCAAGTTACACCTGGACACCTCCTAACGTGTTCATTTAACTTGTTCTTACAAATTGTCAGTGAAGGGTAATCCACAACCTCTTTATGCAAAGTGTGCCAGAATTCAAGACAATAAATGCACAGAATTTAATACATGTTCTTCAAGGATATTTAATGCTAGTCGTAGTTTCCTTTTCAAAACTGCACATTGTGGCTTGGTTGGTTTATTTTCTTGCAAGGAAGCAAAAATGGAACATCACATATATAAAGTCTTGGACCACATTGCATTTAGAAAAGCAGGAAAATAAAATTGATAATTTTTATCCATCCTACCTGTTGTGATGTCCACTGGTGATGGTTTAGTGAAACACCTTCTCCCTCTGTGTTTTCAGTGTGAAGCAACAGTTACAGTTGGCCTTTGCCATGTGAAAGCATTAATTCCACCCTGTGGAATTAGTATGTGGAACAGCAGGAGGACTTTGGTGGATAATGAGGAAGGCAGCTTTGGGAAGGTTCCTCAGCTATGAGCACAAACACTCCTCAGATGCAACTTTCATCTGAGTCTCCCCTGCATGTCAGTCCATTGGATCAAATCAACAGGAGAAGCTGAAAAGAAGACAGAGATAAAAATGTGTTGGGACACAGGAAGATGCTTTAATAGATAAAAAAAGCTACAGTCTCTTTAAGAAAGGATTTTTCCACTTTGTATTCCTATTGTCTGAAATCAGGCCTGAATAGAAGAAGATAACTTGATAAAATAGAGGCAAAAAAAAATCATATAAGGAAATAATGGAAATGCTGTTCTGGACTTTTGTGAGTATAAATAGTTTTGGAAATGAAACTGTCAAGGCCAGCATATGAAATGATGTAGAAATAAAGTCACTTTAATGGTCAGTCTGCTGCAACCATATAAACATTCTCTACTTCCTTTCATAGCCCAGCATCTTGTAAATTCTTTTTTCTTTTAATCTGACATATGGGGAGACATTAGTTGGAGACTCAAGGGGACAGAATCTGAAAGAGAAGCAGAAATGGATCAAGGGAAGATAAGGAAAAGAAATCATCAACGGGAGATATTAAATTCCAAGAATGAATCTGAAGGGATGGGACACACTAGAAGGGAAAAAAAAAAAAAGGTGGTGAGATAAGCTGGAAAATAACATGCTGGACTCAATTTTAAGCAAAAATATTAGACTGAAATAATCAGGGACTGTCTCTCCAGCTTTTCCTCTGCTTCTAAAGGTCTGGGCTGTGTCTGTGAGAGTTTTCCTGGCACGTGACTGCAAATGCAGAACTGTTCTGCCACAGAACTGGGGCTGCTCTTCACCCCTCACTTGGCACCAGCAGAACTTTCCTCCCCCTGCAGCTGCACTGGCTCATCCAGCCCCTGCTCACACTGGGGCTCTGCACTCCCTCCACACGGCTCACTGGAATGTGAACTGGGACTAGAGAATGAGTGGAAAAATATCTAAAATAAGCATCAGTATAAAAAATCAGGCAGCAATCTCACTAGATTAAATGAGCATTTTGGTAGTTGATTGGCATTCTCATGTCCTTCGTGTCCCCAGAAAGTTCCACATCTTATCAGCTGCCACATGAAGGAGCTTCATTTCTGGAACTAAACACAAGAGTTTCCTCCACAGGAAGTGTTGGAACACTGCCTTATCCCTGATCTACAGTTATAATGCCTTAGGCAACCTGGAGCAGCCTCTTGACCCCAAAGGATTCTCTTTGGACCATGCACAGCAGCAGCCACTTTCTTCCCTCTGCTCTGCAAAGCCAACCTCTCAATCCATGGTGGATTTTCCCTTTGGAGGTCATGGGGACAGCCAGAGGTGACAGGCAGCCTGATTGTGCAACCCAAACTACTGGTCCAAGGTTTCATTTCTTCCTCTGACAGTATTTTTTGTATCTTGTTTTTTCTGAAGTTTTATTAGCCCATTAGATTATTTCCTCATTATAATGGCAGCTCAGTCTCTTTCAGAAACTTATAAAACATATAAAACCTTCCTAATATCTTCATAAACCAGAATTAAATCTGCTATTGACAGTCAAGGGTGATGAACCAAGGGAATGGATCTTTGGCTCAAGTCCTGGCTGAGCCACTCAGTTGCCATGTGACCTCAGGCAAATAATTTGATCTTCTTTAATTGCAGCAGTCATAAATTTGGCTAAAGAAGTAAGACCTTTCTGAAAAGCACCAGCCTTTGACCTCAGCTTGCACCTCCAAAACCTCAGGCTGCATGATGCAACAATTTTTCAGTTATCTACCCCTAGAAACTATGTGGCTGCTCACAGTGAAGAATGAAGGGGAGCTCAGCTTGCACGAGCTCAGCCTGTGTGGAAAATAAACACAGATGATGATCCAGACTCTTCCCATCCCCAGGTATTTATCCTACACACAGAGGGATAACTGGAGCCCTGAGGCTGGGATAAGCAAGGCTGTTGGAAGTAATGTTGGAAGTAATGTCTCAGCAAGGGCCAAAGACCTGAGTTGCTTTGAGCCCCCCCCATTTAAGCTCAGCCTCACAACAAATCAGTTTTTAACTGAACACCCTCTCACCGTCCTCACTCCAGCAAACCTCTTTAGCCATATCAAGAACTAATTCTGCATAATGACTGCAATATGAAGCTGTAACAAAACCATCCAGGATTTGTCAGGGAAGCCTTAAGGACAACGACAAAGGCACCCACTGAGAAGAGGTTCAGCAGCAGAGTGTCCCAGCAGAGCTGGGCAAACACTCCAACCCATTTCCCTTGGATATTCATTGGAATTTTTAAATGGGTTTCTTTGACTGTTCACATCCCTTTTGTGCTCACTTTCCATGAATAGCAAATGAGCTTTAATAAGGGGGATAATCATGAAAAACACATTTTAAGCTTGAACATTTGCCAAATGAAACCCTCCAATTGCACGGTGGTTAGCAGCATGTATGTCATTTTATGACTTTTCCACTAAATTAAAAGTATTCACTGCTGGTCAGTTTTCACATCCACAGTAATGAAACCCAAATAATATCATTACAAACAGAACTGGGCAGCAGAGGTTAAATCATTATTATATACAATTAGATATTCCTGAATTATTTGCTGGTTGACTTAGTTCTTGACAATAATTATGACAAAAGAAAGTATCTTGAAATCTTGCCTTTTTTTCCCTTGTAGATTTTTTTTAGAAAAAGAGTAACCTGTTATTTATTCAGCCCTGCCAGGCAACATGATTTGCCAGAGGACAGAGCAGTTATAGGTATAAAATCTTTACTCAAAGGGCTTTTGGTAAAATTTAAAGCCCTAAGATGCACAGGTGCAGCCCAGAAATGCAGTGAGATATATTTTGCTTTAGCTTCAATATACATCACTGAGCTCTCAAGGAAAAACCTTTTATATCCCATTTGTGGAGCAAATCACAACAGCAGAGTCCCCACAATCAACCCCATTTAGTTTCTAGTGATAGAAGCCTAAGAGGGAATTAATCAGCTTCTCCCAGAAACTCCTCCTTGTTTCTGTGACTACAAAAAGTCACCCTGGCAGTTCTGTTTTCTATTTACTGGGGTATATAAATAAATAAAGCTCAGAGAGTGACACTGTGCAGCACTGACCCCAAAGCTGAGCTGGATATACCACAGGGAGCAATCCCAATTTGGAAGGGGCTGGAAAAGCTCTAAGCACCATTGTCCTTTGAACCTGGGGGCCAAGGCACTTCTGAGCACCAGTGTAAAGGCTCTGACCAAATCAAAGGCATTTTGATGACAAAAAGATTGATATGGTGGCCTTGGCCTTTCATCCAAATTGTTTTCATAACTTCCAGCAGAACAAATATAAACACATTTTATGAAAGCAGGAATTCTGGGATCCACCAGCTCCAAATAACCTAAAGCTCCTCAAGAAGATAAGGTTTAACATTCTAATAATGGCACTAGAAAGGCTTTTTTTCCCTATAAATAATATTTGAGATCTCTCAGCACTAAATATAGTGAAAATCCTGGCATAAACTAAGTAAAGTCACAGAAAATTAAGTGAAACAAAAGAGCACATAACTTTGATTTCAGTGCTGTAAAGTTTTGAGCTGCATCCACGGAGGAAAAGGGTGGTGGGAAGAAAATCAAATGCATATCACAGTAAATACCAGGTATTGTGATAAATTACTTTTATGCTTCCAATAATTGTAAACATGGGGGAGTTTCATATTCCTGACATGCTTGAAGAGCTCTGCGAGCCTTGTTTTTATTATTGTCATAGAACAGCATCGGTTTCTAGTTTATTTTGTGGAGAAAATTGTCGAGTTACGTTATAACCGACTCCAAGCAGTTTGTTCAGGGAAGCTGAAAGGCGGAATTTCAGCCCGTTAGACACGGGCAGGGAAGCAAAAGGTCCCGTTTCGACCCAAACTCGATTAAATAGCGTCTCCCAGTGGTGGTACCTGGTATTGCAGACGCGAAAAACGAACCGAAATCCAGGGAGAAAATTCCAAAGCCCAGCAACGCGCGAATGCGAAATCCTCTTCTTGTCGCTAAAATAAAAAGAACATTAGCATGTACTCTGTAACGCTATATAAATGATTTTAAGGAATAAATGAGATCATAATCGAAGTGCAATGTAACAGGAAGTCTAATTAATATGGGTGCTGACAAAAATAATTGAAGGGGGGTGACATAACTAATGCCAGTGAACACAGGGCTACAGAAAACAGATATTGTTAAAATAACTTGATATCTTTCTCTTTTATGAGTGCAAGGGACGACACATTAATCCTGAGACCATTTCAGATGTGGGTACTATTTTTACAACACTTTTACAGAGCCAGCAATCCAGGAGAAGGAATCTCCAAGAGGAAAGACAGCATTTATCCAGTTTAGTGTGAGTTGGAAGGAGATGCTGCTGAATTGCCAATTGCTCCACAACTGCTTTAAGAATGGAAGAACCTACTTCAAAAACCTGCTGTAAGATAATGAAATCTTGCATCCTCTCCCTCAGTGATGGAATACTTGGAAGGAAAAAAAAATCAAAAGGCCTCTTTCACACCACAAAGATGTGATTTCTGCTGATTCCATGACTGGGTGGATCCCAGACTAACACTCTGCCTCTTGTTCGTGGCATTTGCCAGAGGAGTTGGCATCAGGCTTGGCAAACATGAGCCAACTCTGGGATTCTCCAATGACCTCAAGGTTCTTTGCCAAAACATGGAGCAACTTCTATCCAAAGGTAACACACTGAAATTCTGAACTGCACCTCCTGACATGGTTTTCCAAGCAGGGATTGCTCCTGAGAGGCTCAAATTTCCCATTTTAGGAAGCACAACTGAACTTTAAAGGCTTCTCTTGCTCATTTAAAATAAAAGCTTCTCTAGCCCTCTCTGGTGTTATCCAAAGAGTGTTGTATGAGGTGAGAAATACTCTATAAAAATACTATTTGTACCAATTTCTTGCTATTCTACCACGAGTTTTTTTTCTTCACAAAGCTCTTTGTGAAGTAAAACTGCGTGAAGAAGTGGATGTCCCATCATTCTGCAGCCACGCTGCACTGCACCTTCATGCTTCAACATCTGAGATCTTCTAATGCTGATACTCAAACATTCTTGAAACTTTTATTTTAAAACTACTGAAACTGCCCTTGTTATCCTGTTAGTTTGGGCTGTTCCTGCACAAACTTCTTGCCCTGTATAAAGCCGGTTACCAGATGGGCACAAAAGTTCATCTCTGATCTCACAGGGGCAAACTCAGTTGCTACACAAAGTGCCAAGAGTTCTCTTTGGCTTCAGTGACTCCAGCTTTGCCTTTTGCAATCACAGGAACTTGCTCTCCAAAAGAGGAAGGAAGGTGGAAACTGAGAAGGTTAAAAGTGTTCTGGGTAGGGTGTCAGAAATACATAAGTAGCTACTTGACAGTAGCAGCAAGGCAGGAACTTGGCCCAAAGGTCTTCCATTTTCCTCTGTGAAACAGTGAGCAAATGAGAGCAGTGATCTCAGCTACTTTTCTTTAATTAACCTTCACTTTATTGCAGTCATTGAATGCCACTGAGTAAGCACACTGGTCTGTGTTCCTCACTGTGTCAGCACTCAGCACCCTCTACATTTCAAACTCAGTTAAATGTCTTTCCTCCCAAATGTTGTGTTTTTCTTACCCTTTCTCTCACCACGGGTTACTTCATCTTTGTTCCTACTGAACAAGAGCTCCATCATTTGGTCTCCATTTCCCCTTTCCTCTCACATCCTACTTACATAATACATCTAAAATCATCCTGACTACCAAGCCCAAGTCTACACTTTGGTCGTCTCTCACTAAGTTATAACACCTCCTCCTCCTCAGATGTTTGAGAACTTGGCTTCTGCAAATCAGTTCCTTACAGATGGTGCTTCCATTTACTGGCACCAATTGGTTACTTGGAAGTATTAGTCACTGCAGATACACATTTTATAAAACATGTGAAAAATAAGAAGTGGAATAAACAGGAACATACAGTGACATACTGCCTTGGCTCTTTCCCAGTTTTTTTTTTCCTCCTAAGGACAAACACTACACAGCTCACACCATGTATTTATGTTCAAGTGAGGTTATGATGGAGGCACTTGGTGGGAAAGTAGGAATGCTTTTCTAATAGTCAAAATAATCATCCCCAAAATGCCATATTTTCAGCATTGCAGCCTTATTCACAGAGCAGTGACTCAGACCCAGAGACAGTGCATTGGACTCATGACCTTCCACTGCTTTTCTGTTTCATCTTGGACTAGATTTAATCTGTCAGTGCCTTTATTTCCCCCCCGCTGTAAATGTGAGGGACAATATTGGTGCCCATTGTAAAATTAGTTGGCGTTTGGGTTGCAATTCTCACACCCCCTTGCCTCGATCCCCACCTCAACTCCCTGAGTGCTGCAGGTGATCCCACAAAATCAGGACTGAGGAATGGACCTGGGATCTCTCCTGGAAGACGCCAGGAAAACCATGGAGGGTCACACATATGCACTTAAGCAGGTCTAGAGCCTAGGCACAGCAAGGCATCCTCGATTTGTTCTTGTTCTTCCCTGCATCCTTTTCAACCCTCCAGTGCCTCCAATACCTCCACATCTCTGTCCTTGGAGTGAGAAACCTAAAAGCAAACAGAAAAACCCCACATGTATCTTCACCACAACCACCCCATCCTCCTGCCACTGCAGCCCAACAGAGTTTAAGCGTTTCTTCTCATTTGCCTCCCATGGACACTCCAACTACTTCTCCAGCATTTTCTCCACCGTCCCCCCAAAATCTCTCCGTTTTCCCTCACTGGAAGGGTATCGGTCCTCTCTGCTCGCTGGGGCTCAGCACCTGCATTGGCCGGGCTTCCCCTCAGCCCTCACCTGGCACCGACCCCTCAGAGCCGCCCCGGTGCCCTCAGCTCGTTCCCCCCCGTCCCCCAGAGCTCTCCCGGTTCCCTCAGTCCGCCCCAGACTGGCCTTTGCGGTTCCCTCAGCTCGTTCCCTCCCTGTCCCTCAACTCAAGTTCCAGTTCCCTCAGCTCGTTCCTTCCCTGTCCCTCAGTTCAAGTTCCAGTCCCCTCAGCTCGTTCTCCGCAGTCCCTCAGAGCTCCCTCGGTTCCCTCAGCTCGTCTTCACCCGTCCCGCCTGTCCCTCAGCTCGTTCCCCGCTTCCCCAGAGTTCTGGTTCCTCGCTCGTTCTCCCAGTCCCTCAGACCCTGGGTCCTCAGCTCAATTCCACCTCCTGCCTGTCCCTCCGCTCGTCCCCAGTCCCTCAGAGCTCGCCGTTCCTAGCTCCGCAGCCTCGGCCGGGGCCGTTCCTCGCGCGGTGACCTCGCGCCCCGCCGCGCAGGCGCCCGGCAGTCGCGGCTCGGGGCCGCGGTCCGTGTCGTCCCTGTCGTTCGCCCTGCCGCCCCAGCCGGTCGCGGTTGTTCCCCCCCGGCCCCTCCTTCCCCTCCGGTCCCGCGCTCCGCACGGAGAAAGGTGCTGCAGCTGCGGGGCAGCAGGGCGGCGTGCGGGTGTGCGAAAAGGAGCACTACCTGCGCGACTGCCGTGCGGACCGCGCTGTTGCCGCAGCGCCCTGTGCGCGCGCCCCGCGTGAGTGAGGGGCGCCGCGGGCGGGCTGCGCGGGGGGACCGGGAAGGGCGGGAGCCGGGGAGGGCAGAGCTGGGCACAAGTGAGCCTGGCGGGGATAATCCCTGAGCGGGATCGATCCCCGGCGAGGTGATTCCCAGAGCGGGTGATCCTGAGGGGGGGGGATCCAGAGCAGTGGGGATTCCAGATGCAGGGTGACCCCCAGAGCAGGGGTGACCCAGAGCAGGGTGATTCCAAGAGCAGGGGGTGATCCCTGGGCAGGGGGTGATCCCTGGGCAGGGGGTGATCCCTGAGGGAGGGGGCTGATCCCAGGGCTAGAGTTGATCCCAGAGCGGGGGTGATCCCCTGGCTGAGGTTCGGACGGTGCTGAACCACCCTGGAAAAACCAAACAGTCCCAAATCGCGGCTGTAGCAAAAGTTTCCCTCCAAAGCAAGATCCTTCGGAAATCAGCGAGGCGTTAAGATAGAAAGGAATCGTGGAGTTGGTTGTTACAGGGTTTAACTGAGAGCAGTTTACAGGCAGTGATAAAGGGCTGAAGGATTGTTCAATTTTTACACTCCCCGTGTTTTAAAAGATCTTTAAGAAAGGCATTAATTTCTGCAGGGTGGTGGTTTATAGCATGCATTAAATTCTATACATACCTGTTAAGTACAACAATGGGGCCAAGCCATTATCTTGAAGCGACTGTAATTCTGCATCAGCAGTTCTTTCTGTTCAGTAATTAAATGTAATTGCCTGTGTTATATCAGGGCATTTCAGACACGGGAAGGCTGCCAGGCTCTGATGTCTGCATTTGTTGTTGTTTTTACAGACTGTGGTGCTGTTTATGTGCATCATAGATCATCACCTGGGCTTGGGTTGATATTTCAGTCTGTTTTTTTGTTGGTGTTAAACAGCACAATTAAACATTAACATCCAACCTGTTTCAATAGACCAAATTATTTGCTTGCCTAAAAGAAGAGGTTGAGAATTTTAATTCTTTGGAACTGTCACCGACATAGATGTTGTCACTTTTGATTGAGGTGTCTGTTGCAACTGAGGGCAGATATATTACTTATGTTATTGCAGGGTATTACATAGGATGTCAGGCCTAGTGATAGTTACTGCTCCCCAATATATTGCATTTGGTTTTGAATTCCCTAAGGATAAGTTAAAAACACATACCAGAAAAAAAGTCTTACCTCTCCTGCCGTGCCAAACTTCCCCTCTTCTGCACTTCAGTGTAAGTTGTGCTGTAGGTGACTGTCAGAATGTGTCCCTTTGTAATTATTCAAGGTAAGCCAGAGGTGAGGGGAACGTTTGTTTTCACTCCTGACTTTGCACAGTGTGCTGAGCAAATTTATTTCCTGCACTGTGAGGGACTGCCTGAATTAATCACCCCTGCAGGTGCTTGTAAGGGTGAGCTGTGCCTGCTCAGAAGTTATTCTGTTCTGGATGTATAGGTTAGGCAAGGATAGCTCAGTGTAGGCAGATTACATAAATCTTCCAGTGACATTTCACTTTTAATGCTCTTCTGAATTATTAATAAATATTAGCTTTCTTGTATGCATTCTGCCATCATCCATTATAATCCTTCAGTGAGAGATGAAGCCAAATTAAAATTGTGCTGACTGGATCCACACTTCCAGTGATCACAGTTCACTGACAGATTGTCCTGGGTCAGCTTCTAAAAAAGACATGAAAATAGCATGACTTGTCAAGGTCTGTATACTTTTGTTATATATTATTTGCCTGCACTCTGGTGAGCTCAGCAATTCAGTGTTTATAATACCATGAGGGTTAAATGGATACCAAGAGAAAATACAGTGGAGATCCCCTCCATCCAAAAGTTTATTGGGTAATCTTTGAAATACCAAAAACAGTTAAACTCATTCATTTTAAGGTGCATTTTAAGGTGTCATCTGTGGTAGACTGGCTGTGGTATTTTGATGGTTTATTCCTGAGGGAAGGAGTCTCTTTAGAGAAAATTAGCAATGATGGTTAATAGTTTGGGTTCAAGAACATCTCTTAGCAGTAGCATTGCTTTTCTTCATGTGTACCCTTACCTGTGCTCTTTTGTATAAAGATATACCAAAAAAGCCTGCTGTAAATGGGTATTGTTAACAGAGAGAGCTGTGGGAGCAGCATAACAGAACTGCCCATGATTCTACACCCCTTGAAAATTCCATTAAAATATTTTCTCTGCCAGATGTGTAGTCCCTCTTTCACATGGAAGCAGAGAAAAAAGGACTGTTACCTGCACTCTTTAAGTTTTCATAATGAAACTGCCTCTTTTTCACTCCTTTGGATAGAATTTACACTAAATTTTGGCATCAGTGGATGCAAAAAGGGTTCTGTCATAAGTTTAGAGACTTGACCACAGAAGTGTACCATGGTAGCCATAATTTTGTTCAGCAGAAGAGGAGAGATGTACATCTTGGAGGACACACAGCTCGAATTCCCTATGTCTGAACCAATGTTAGATATGACAGTTTAAGCCTTGACACTCTGGATTATATTTCAGATGGCAAATTGCTCTCAGATGACGTCACACACTACGTTGTCCCCGACTGCAAAGTTGTGCAGGAGTACCTGGAGATTCTGGAGTTTCCGGAGCTGAAAGGAATTATTTTCATGCAAACAGCTTGTCAGGCTGTGCAGCATCAAAAAGGACGCAGGTACTTATCCCATAAAACCTTATTTTTTATTTTGATTGAAGTAAAAATAGTCACTTTGTAAAAGGTATCGTTTGGTTTTAGGTCTTCCAAGTGTCTGAGTATAATTTTAAAGAAGGGGAAGAACTGAGGTCCTTTGTGATCCATGGGCAACAATGCCTGGCATAGTTTTCACTTGATAGGAGCAGTATTAAACCTGTAACATGATTAATTAGTCTGATGGTTTGTGACAGGAATTAATGAGACTTTGCAGTAATGATGTGTCATATGCCACAACTGGATTATGGACAGGTTTGGGTTTGCTCTGTTAAGGACTGAGCACTTGTCTTTGGGGAGCAATTAGTACAATTCTGTGGCACTTACCAGACATTAACCTGTGTATCTCCATGGCATTTTAGAGTAAAATTTGCTCCCAAGGCCTTCCTGTATTTCTGAAGCACAAATGCTTTTGCAGGAATAGCCCTTGTCCCAAAGTGACAAAATAAGCTTCTGAACGCTTAGGATGTTTTGTGGGGCTCATTGGAAAACAAATATGTTTAAATCAGAATGTTTAAACTTAAACATGTTGAAAATCAAATCAAAGTGTTTAAATCAGAGTGTTTAAAATCATATGTTTAAGATCAGAAGCATTCCCAATGGAAGTTAGAAAAGCTTGCTTGCAGGTGGTGGTTTAGGTTTTGTCATCAGTGGTGTGATTTGATGAATGCATTTCTTTGTGCATGACAGTAATTTGCCTTGAGTTCTTCAGCTGTATTTTCACCTGGAGTTAGAACAGCATTATCAAAAGAAAGCACAAAAGTATATTTATGTCTTTTGTATTCCAGACAGTACAACAAGTTACGAAATCTGTTGAAGGATCCCCGTCACGACTGTACAGTGTTTGCCAATGAATTCCACCAGCACTGCTATTTGCCAAGAGAGAAGGGAGAATCCATGGAGAAATGGCAGACCAGGTCTGGTTTAACCTCTGTAGTGCCCCACTGGGCAGGATCATGGCTTTGTATTTAGGAAAATGAGCATTGGGCACTGAGAGTTCATGCCCTTGCTCTGCTTGGCTTTGGAGCAGTTCACAGTCACTGAAAGTCTAGATCGTGCTTTAATGATTGAGTGTCAACATTGTTTTCTTAGGAAAACAGACAAAATACACTGAATTAAATGCAATAATGCTAAAAAAAAGCTGGATCATTTTAAAGTTACACCCCAGCACTGGAGTCTTGGCAGCTCCCCTTGCTTTTTACAAACTTCCACTCAGTGGAACAATATGTTATGTTGCAACCAGGGCACAAGTGGAGGTACTGGGGAGGAAACATCCTATTTTCCTCTCTTCTACTGGGGCTTATAAACACATAAACATTTTTGCAGGTAAAAGGTTTGTGTAGCTTGTGTGTAGCTCTCAAAAGTCTGTGCATTAAACCAAAATCTCGTTTATACAAAGCCAGCAAAAGTCTTGCGAGTAGCAAATGAGCTGTGCCAGAAAAGTTATTTCAAACTTTGCTTTTCTAGGAATATTTACAATGCAGCAGCCTGGTATTACAACCACTGCTTGGGGCAGATGCCAGTTGTTATGGTAACAGAAGATGAAGATGCCATCAGGCAGTTTGGGAACGAAACAGAGGGAGTGTTTGTGATTTCCTTCAAGGTAACATGCCAGGAAAATAAAAGGTTTCCTTTATGTTGCATCAAGTACATCAAAGTATATTGCAAATCATTCCAGAGTTTACACTGGAGGAAACTGTGATGGTAACTCATGTCTTCATTTCTCAAAGAAAGCAAAGATGTCACTTATGGGAACGTCAGAAAAAATGATGGCAGGGAGCAAACCAAAGAACTGAAGAGAAAAACAGCAGCTCTGAAAATAGAGGTCATCTTTCTTAGGAGCCCTTTTCAGTGTTTTATTTGTTTTTAAAGAATTTGGTGTTGATGAGCAGTGATCAGTTCCCTCAGTGCCAACAGTCCATAAACAGCTGCACCCTCAATATCCATCAGCAGCCCTGCCAGTTCACTTCAGCCCACACTGCTGAGGATACAGGGATGCCTGAGAAGATAATTCTTCATTTTGGTGTTGATCTCTGAAGCTGTTTTATTCAGTGGGATGTGGGGATGGGATGTTTGTGTTTAGCTGGGAAAGGATGTTGAGTAAAGACAGGAGCAAACCAATTGACCTTGATTGTATTTATCCTTGATTTAGCCTGAATCCAGAATAAATCTGAGGTGTTTCTTGTCCATTATGGGTTTTCCAAACGCATTATTAAAGGAACACAGACCTCTAAATACCTTCCTGTCTGTCTGTATTTGTGCATCCAGAATTACCTGGATAACTTCTGGCCTGACTTAAAGGCTGCCCATGAACTCTTTGACTCCATAACTCAAGCTCGGCGTGAACGGGAGAGCGAAAGCCAAGAGAACCACGGAAAAGAATATCCTGAGCACTTACCTCTGGAAATATTGGAGGCTGGGATCAAATCTGGAAGGTACCTGCAGGTAATCTGTTCTATAGAGAACATACACAAAACAATGCAGTCTTCTGCTTGGTCCCTTCAGCCTGAATAAGACTGATTAGAGAAAGAAATATTGCTGTGGAAGGGATTAGGATTCTCAGAATATTTCTTGTGGATTTTTTTTTGTCTTGGACAAGTTAAAATGAGAACTGGCTACTGAGGATTTTAAATTTGCTGTGGATTTTTCTTCAGGTTGTTATGTGATGTAGCTGTAAGTTGAGAAACCAGGTGTGATTTGAATCAGCTGGATCTTATTTTTAAATACAAATAATGCTGCACAAGGGCAGCAGTTCTTCATTTGTACAGAGTGAAATTAATGTATGGTTTTACGGCTGTTCAGGGCCTTAATATGGATTGTTGGTGGACAAGGGTCTTTCTCTTAAAAATAATTTAAAGAAGTAGAGGCAGTAATTTGTTCCTTTCCTGGCAATTTCAGCAGCAAGGCAGGAATAAAATACGAACAGAGAGACTGAGGTTTTTCTTTCTTGTTGGAATAATACCAGATTCCATGTTAAAGCAGGCAGCAGAAGTAATCTTACACTGCCTGTGGTTGGAATGAAACGACCTTTACCATCTTAGAGATAAATTGAGCATTTAGAAGAATTTACCATTCTTTTCCAGAAGTATTTAAAATCCTGCATCATGCATTCTCCCCCTACAGAGAGAACAGCTGTGTTCAGAATAACCCATGTATCAAAAAAAGCCTTCTGGTTTCTGTAAAGATAATTGTAAACCCCAAAATGTTGTCCTTTAAAGTTGGCTCTTTAGAGGTGTGACTCTTTCATTCTCCTGATGGGTTTGTTGTTTTCTTTCAGGGCACCCTGAATGTCAACAAGCACCGAGCACAAGTGGAAGCTTTTGTTCGACTTCAGGGATGTGGCAGCAAAGACACAGGTGGGAAAACACTGGGAACATTTACTGGGGGCCTTTCTGACCCTGTGCTTTTCCCAGGAAGCCATGGAACCATGTGGATGTAGCTGTTATTAAACAAGATGAAAGCTGAGATATTGCAGTGCTTGGGTGGTTTTCATGAGCTGGAAAGGAGGCCTTGTGAGCAAACACAAGAGTCTTTATGGCCTTCCTTTCTTAGCACCTTTGGCCATGTTCTTGTCCTACTCAGGGGTTTCTCTAGACCCCCCTAAAGTTAAATACTAATGCCAATTGTTATCTCTGTGTTTTGCTCTGACTTCAGGTGACCACTCATTTGACTGCAATAAACAACAGGAAAAATACCCTTTGGATCAAACTGATCCAGTATTGTCTTGTTGTTACTGATAAACACTGTTGAAGGCACAGCCCATTTTCCTTACACAGATACACTGTCCCAGCTCTCAGTAACAACTTTGAAAGGTTCCTGTGACAGACCTTGCAGTCAAACCACTGTTCAATACACTAATTATTTTTTAAAAGCTTGTTTTGTTCTGAACCCTGCCCAGAATCCTGTGGCAGTGGCTTCCACAATTTGACAGTGTTGTGTGTTTTTAAAGCTGCTACCTAAGAACAATGAGCTCATCCCAGTCTCTGCTGCTTTTTCACCAAGAGTTCACTCACAGAATTGCTTAATATCTCCTTTAAAAAAAAAATAGTGGAAAAGGTTTTAATTTCCTTGCAATATTAATTACTTGCCAGTAGTCTTTTTTTGGAAGAAATCGTACTGCAAATGTCATTTTCTGTTATTTCAGCAGAACGCTGATTTGAAATTTTTTGGAGGATTGTAGCTCTGCTTCTTTTTATTTTAAATACAGAGCTTCAAAGTGACATCCTTATTTATGGGACCAAGGCTCGGAATCGTGCAATCCACGGGGATGTGGTGGTTGTGGAGCTGCTCCCTGTGCAGGAGTGGAAGGGAAGGACTGCTGCCCTCTGTGAAAATGAGACAGAAGATAAAGCCCCTGCAGACACCACAGGTGACCCCATGCCCACAGGTAAGGACACAGCATCCTTTTAATGCCTTGCTGATGAATAATGAAACAACCCAGTGTTTAGGTGAAAAAGTATCCCAGTATGACCTGCCTGTGTGCCACGGGAGCTTGGAGTCTTACTTGAAATTATTGCTTTGCAGCTACAAGTTTGTTGAGGTCAGAGTTAAAAGTTTTAAGAGGTTAATTCTCTTTCAGCAAGGAAAAGATGTTTGGTTTTGCTGTATCCCATTAAAAATTCTCCATATTTTTTGCTAGAATTGGCCACGTTCCAGCAGCAGTGGGAATCTCTGAATAATTTATGGACTGGATCAGTTGAAATCTATACAATGAGATAGTCTCCACATAAATAAAGGCTGGTTAAAATCTGGCTGTGCCAACAATAATTTGTAACACACTGGTATTGTGTGCACAGCATATGCTGTTGGCAATTGTGGCACACGTTTGGGGACACGTTAGTTCATACTATGTGACAAAGCAGTGACTCTTCTGTACCTCCCACGTATTTCCTTGATGTTCCTGTTTAACTCTTGGATGCCCAACGTTCCTTATTTACAGGTAAAGTTGTTGGAATCACTCAGAAGAACTGGAGGGACTATGTGGTCACTTTTCCCTCTAAAGAAGAGAGTCAGTCCCAGGGCAGGAATGCTCAGAAAGTCCTTGTGACACCCTGGGATTACCGAATTCCCAAAATCCGGATCAGTACCCAGCAAGCTGAAGCATTACAGGTAATGGGACAGAGGTGCTTCTCTAGTCTGTGTTCCTACAAAATTGTGTGGGCCCTGTTGCAGGGTTGCTGTCCATGGCCTGCTCTCACCCAGATGTCTCCCTGCAGGATTACAGGGTTGTCGTGCGAATCGATTCCTGGGAGTCAACTTCCCTCTATCCAAACGGGCACTTTGTGAGAGTCCTGGGAAGAATTGGAGATCTTGAGGGGGAAATTGCAGCTATTCTGGTGGAGAACAGCATCTGTGCTGCCCCTTTCTCAGAAATCCAGGTGTGTCTGTGGGATCAAACACATTCTTTTCTGTTCATTTCTTGTTTCTCAAAGAGAGGGACCCTCTTACAGCTGAATGTCTTCATTGCCAACAGGTGTTTGAAAGCTGAAAACTAGTGATAGTTTATTTTTCTGGAATCTTTTGGATCAGTGGTTCTATAAATAATACAGATTTTCAAGCCAAGAGTGATTTTAAGATAATCTGTTCTTTATGAGGAGAAGATTACAAACTCTTAATTTGAGATAAACTTATAAGATATGGTACTGCTCCTAAAGGCCTGGTCCTACTGAAATCTTCAACCCAGGTTTCATAAAGAACTATTTTGATTATGCCTACAATTAACTGAAAGAAAAAGAGTGTAAAAAACCAGTATGCAGTGGTGATGTTTGCCAGAGCTGCAGTGTCACAGTGCTATCAGTTGTCACTGTGATCCTGCAGTGCCACAGTAATGTCAATTGTTACTGATACACATAGAATTGTTTTCAGTTCTGTTTCATATTTTCCATAAAGTGAATGGAATGGACTGACTCGGAAAACGCAAGGCAAGAAGGACTTGAAAACCCAGTTAAATGTGATTTGCTGGCTTTTTTTTGGTAGAAAACACGTCAGTCTGTGTTCACCAACGACGTTTTTGTGTGCAGATGAGTGAAATGCCCACGAGTTCCTCGAAGAACCCGTGGAAGGTGAGCCCAGAGGAGGCAAAGAAGCGCCTCGACCTGCGAGACACCCACCTGATCTTCAGCATCGACCCCAGGGGCTGCGAGGACGTGGACGACGCGCTGTCCGTGCGCGCTCTGCCCGGCGGCCGCCTGGAGCTGGGCGTGCACATCGCCGACGTGGCCCACTTCGTGCCCCCAAACTCCTACACTGACGTGGAGGCCAGAGCCAGGTAAAGGGTTCCCTAGAGTCAGGAAATGTGCAGAGCTCGGGAGTTGGTGACGCTGCCTCAGGGAAACTTGGGAAGGAAAGAAGGAAATAAATACTCTTGCTTCTACAGCATGGAAGCAACTGATTGAAGCTAATAAATAACTAATGGCATTCTGCTTTTATTGGGATAAATTTTCCACAAAGCTATGGTTTATCTTTCCCTAACTACTGTTCTGCTCTATATTCTGCTTTAACATTTGTGACGTGAAGTATTTTTGCAATCCACTTGTTTGCATTCCAAGGGGGATGAATCTCCACACAGAGCACAGAACACCCACAAAATGGAATTAAGTCTTACATGAATTTAGTGCCAGAGGTATTTGTCAGGCTTATGTTTTAACACTCAGTCTGGTGTTTTAATATGCCCATATTTCATTCTCTTTTTTGAACTGTTTTGAATTTAAACTGCCGAATCACTTCATGACTGTATTCTTTATAGATGCAAAGAAGTGTAAACCATGTAGGCAGCAGAGATGTTTGATGGAGCCATTAAATCACCTTTTCTTCACTGAGCATGTTTTGTCCAGCCCCAGTTCTGGCCTTGATGGAGTTGAAACACCAGGGCAGGCAAACTCAGGGTTGTACTGTACAAACACTTATTGAAGCCACTTGACTTTGGCCTTGCACCTGTGTGTGCTCTGTAGGAATAACCTCTTAAAACCAGGCTGTGTGTCCTGTTGAGCTGCAGCAATCTCACCCCCCACACTGCTGGAAGCTGCACAGCCAGGAATCCAAGGGCAGTGACTGTGTTTTGCTCCCCAGGGCCACCACGTGTTACTTGGCTGACCGGCGCTATGACATG
Organism: Manacus vitellinus; assembly: GCF_001715985.3. NCBI lineage: Eukaryota > Metazoa > Chordata > Aves > Passeriformes > Pipridae > Manacus > Manacus vitellinus. Next base: position 2,208,591 of record NW_021939189.1, on the reverse strand, counting down.
CTGCCCTCTGTGCTCAGTGCTGACCTGTGCTCCCTCCTCAGCGGGGTCGACAGGTAAGGCTTTGGAATCCTGCTGAGGAAGGAGATTTTCACCAGTCACTCAGTTATTTTTAATTATCATTACCATTCTCTGTGGGTGGATGTTTTTGCACTGTTACTAAATCCTCAAGTGCAAGAACAGCGTACATTAAAAAATACCTTTCAGTTCTACCAGAGGCAGTTGAAAGTATTATCCTTTGGAATACTTTACTCTGTGTGTGCTGAAGCATTTTGTTTGAGCAAAATCCAGCTGAACACAGGTGTAATCCAAGATTCAAACCATAACATGAAATCACAGAGAAGATTGAGGTTGCATTTTTATTTTAAACATGAAAAATGCATTCCTGAAATCATTTGTTGTTGACACATTTCCCCACTAGAGAGCTCTTGTAATATTTATCTTACATCGTTATCGAGTATTTTCTTGGATGAAAGTAACTGCTGACAGAAAAATTGTGAAGCAAAAGCAAGGTTTTCTGCCTGTGTTATCCCTGTTTCCAGAGAGCACCAGAAATGATTTGTCATGTAAACTTTTTTTCTGTGTGACTTAACACTAGATGTTGAATGTCCAACTCGAATTCCATGACCAGTTTTATGGAGTGTTACTCAGTGTTGCTGCCAAGAAGTGCATCCATGTGAATGGTCACATTTTTCACTATTGTCCTGTTCCTCAAACAGGCCATTATCCCATTTTGTTTCAATTTCCAGGGTCAGTTGGTGGCTGGCATGAGGATATGCAGAGATATTCATTGTGGATGCATCTGATTAATAAAATAAAAATGAATAAAAATAACTATTGCAGTGCAACTGCTTTAAAATAGATGTGACCTTATATCTTAGGGGTTCTCTGCCTTGGCAGCTGGGTTGAAAACACTGCTGATGGAGCTGGTCCTTTTTTATTAATACTTGTGATTTATTGATGATTGTGATCCACGAGACTGAAAGGCAAGTGCATTAATTAGTGCTGTTGCTGAGCACTGGCTTCATGAAGGTGCTTCCAGTAAACCAACAGCACAGAATTAAATTTGGACATTTCTAATGGTTGCCTGTGGTTGAAATGAGAGTTGAAGTGAAGCAGAGCCCTCCAGAGCTGTAGTGTTGTGTTCAAGGTACGCTGTGAGTGTCCTGTGGGAGCTGGAGGAGGAATCCTACGAAGCGCTGCGGGTGCAGTACACCCGGAGCATCATCCGCTCCTCCTACAAGCTGGAGTACGAGGCAGCCCAGGGATTGCTGGATGGAGACCCCGCTGTCCCGGGGGACATCCCAGAACTGAAGCACTTGGATGAAGGGACGAGGCAGAAGAAGTTGTCTGAGCTGGTGTGGGCCATATCCAAACTGACGGATATAGCTCGGCACGTGAGAGCCAGGCGGGACAGGAGCGGGGCGCTGGAGCTGGAAGGGATCGAGGTCCGAGTGCAGCTGGATGAGAAACGGAACATCCACGACCTCATCCCCCGGCAGCCGCTGGAGGTGCACGAGACTGTGGCAGAGTGTATGATCCTGGCCAACCACTGGGTGGCAAAAAGGATTTGGGAAGATTTCCCCCACCAAGCTTTGCTGCGTCAACACCCTCCCCCCCGGCAGGAATTCTTCACGGAGCTCCGGGAATGTGCCAGTGCCAAAGGCTTCTCCATAGACACACGGTAGCTTTGATTCATTAAGTTCTTTAAGTTGAGTTAAGCAATTAACTATTTGGCCTTGTTATCATCACAAACCGTTCCAGCTCTGAGTATCAGTGTTCACATACACTGCAGAGCAATTCCTAAAAAGATTTTTAATAACCTTTCTGATGATGTTCTGACCAGGAGAAACTGCTCTGCTGCAAATGGCAGTGCCTGAATCATTGCAGACATATCCAAAATAGGATTTATTCAGTCACTGTGCAGCGGGTAAGCACTGCAAGAGCCTTGTGTGCACCATGTCCTATGTAAGGGAGTACTGGGTTAAATCAGGTGAACTCTGTGCAGTGCAGTCATTTTAAATGACTCAGAATAATTAAAATTACTTGGTCAAGATAATGAAAAGGCCATGAGCTTCATGCATCATGTGGGGTGAATCACATCTGGACACCACAGAGAGTGAAGGGCATCAGTAGAGCCTCTGTGACTCGGGTGTCACCTTGTCCCATTTGTGCTGGACAGAAAGGTTTTGGACCAGCTCACTCCTTCGTGGTGCACAGGAGGGGGTTTTGCTCCAGTCCCTGGTTCTCCAGGTTGCAGCAGACAGGCCTGTTGGTTAAAACTTTTTCTCCTAAACATTTTCCTTGAGCAGAGCTGTTGTTAAACTGCATTAATAACTGTTAATGTCTCAGTGTTTTTATATGCTGCTGTTAACTCTAAGCCCTGATGACCAGGGACAGTGTCATTTCCTTCAGCACTCACAGATTTTTCCAGGTCTAACAAAGCACTGGCCGAGTCTTTGGACAAAGCCAACGACCCCTCAGACCCCCTTGTGAACAAGCTGCTGCGCTCCATGGCCACCCACGCCATGTCCAACGCCCTCTACTTCTCCACTGGCTCCTGTCCCGAGGAGGAGTTTCACCATTATGGTATCTGGTCGTTTTTATGCTGTTCCTGTTGTTTCTGGGCTGTGGGGAGGCAGAGGATGGCTGGGATTGCTCATCTCTGCTCCCTTTTCCCTGGCAGGACTGGCCCTGGAGAAGTACACCCACTTCACCTCCCCCATCAGGAGGTACGCGGACATCGTCGTCCACAGGCTCCTGATGGCAGCGACTCCCAGGGGAACTGCAGGGGATGGCAAGGACCATGTCATCAGCAACAAGGACCTGGAGGAGCTGTGCAGACACATCAATAACAAGAACAGGGTAAGGTGGTCCCTGGGGAGTCTCTGTGTCTGTGCCACCCTAGGGAATGGGATCCCGGTGCTGACTGTGGCTTTGGGGCACTGTGAGGACACAGGATCCCTTTGGTTTTATTTGGAATGCTCTGGGGCTTTTTTAAATAGCAGTTTTCTTCTGAGAGTGGTAGTAACAGTGACTTCATACTTCACTGTACCACATGTAGGATTTCCTCTTAGATGGAATTTTTCTAGGGGACAGGCAGGGGGAGTAAGGAATGGGAAAAAGCAGCTGTGGAAATCAAAGCCAAACACGCTTGTTGAAATATTTATGTGGGGTTTTTGTCTTCTCTTTCTGTGGGGGGTGTTCCCAGGCAGCCCAGCGAGCTCAGAAGCAGTCCACAGAGCTGTTCCAGTGCATGTACTTCAGGGACAGGAGCCCTGAGACCGACGAGCGCTGCGTGGCTGACGGGGTCATTTACTCCATCCGCACCAACGGCGTCCTCGTCTTCGTGCCCAGGTCGGTCCCGTGGGGCTTGGGGGAGCTGAACAATGAGACCCACGTGTTACCAGAGGAGCTCTGGTCCTTGGGGCCAGGAGTGTTTCCACACCAGCTCAGCCCCTGATTTATGCCAGCAGGAAGCAGTTCTTTACATGAAACTAACATTACACTTTAATTTCTGAGCTTTTAAATCTGTATTTTAAAATTGTGCATTCCAGAGGGTTGGCTGCATGGCTGAAGAGCCAGAACCTCCCCAGCCAGGAAAAGCTTCCTTAGAGAGAACCCAGGGCAAACATGCTGCTGGTTTCAAGTATCTTTATTTTTAATGGAGAGCTGTGTCCTCGCTGTGCTGTCTGGAAAAACCTGTAAAGCTGCTCTTCAACCCTCCCTGAGCCATTCCAGGCTCCACCCAACCCTCAGATAATGGATCACTATTTCACTTTTGCTTCACTGCCCTCAAAACACTTCGGTCACTGTCTCAGCACTGTTTTCCTGTACTCCCTGGGTTTCTTTGGCAGCACCCTGAGTTCCTGCAGGATTCCCAGGCTGCCGTGCCTGCCCTTCGTGTTGCTCTTCTATAACCCCAGCCAGTTCTTTCAGAACTAAGAGAACTGAGGAGGGCGAAAACAGAACAGGTTCTGTGTGCTCCCTGTTGTGCAGGTATGGAATCAAAGGTGCTGCCTACATGAGGAACAAGGAGGGCTTGGTCATCTCGTGCGGAGGGGCCGGGAGCTGTGAGTGGAAGCCCGGATCGCTCCATCGCTCCCAGGGCAAAATCACCTCCACTCCAACCACCGGGGACCCGGTGACACTGAGCCTGTTCGACCACATCACAGTGAGTCTGTCAGCTGGGGGCAGGAAAGGGAAGTGGCACTATCAGAAGTTAATAAAATAATTGCTTTGCAGGTGGGAATCCTGGTGCAGAGTTCCCGCTGCCACGCCGACACCATCAGGCTGGAGATCCTGCGGAATGCCCCTCACCCCAGCGCCGCCAGCGAGGCTGCCCACAGCAGTGCCCAGCTGGCCAGGTCGGACGTGGTGAAGGCGGTCAGTCAGGGGGCACAGGAAGCCCAGCGTGCCCAGGAGAAAGGCAGGGGGGAAGTGCTGGAGGAGGAATACCGGGAATTCTGCCAGACCAAGGGGCCCAGCCTGTACCAGCTGCTGGAGGAGATCCGGGAGCTGGCACTGCTGGACGTGTCAATGGACGTGAGACCTGAGCTGTGACCCAGCAGCAGCTGATCCTGCTCACGAGTGCTTGGGGGATGTTGTACAAAGCAGTTTATTTAAATACTCAAGAGTCCTTTTAATAAGAAGCTAAATGTCTATTTTAAATAAGAATTATTTTTATCTGATTGTGAACATGTATTGAGTTACCAAAAGATTTTATATGTGATAAAACTCATCTTTCGGACTAAAGGCAGTGTGCTGAATTCTTTTAAATATAATTCAAAAAATCCTTTCCTCACGTTGCCCATAAAATCATTAAAACCTAAATACTTCCTCATTCCACTCTAGTTCCATGAGTTGAACTCATTTCTACAAGGATATAAAAGCAAACTCCTCACACTGACCTGGAACAGGGAATTCTGTGTACTGAAATCCCAGAGCTGCACATCAGCATAAAATACACCCGTTGCCATGAGGTTACTGCTTCATTCAGTACTTTTGTTGTTGGAGAGGGTGATTCCTCTTCATTCCACACAAGGGAAAGCTGCTGTTCAAGGAAAAACCAGACAGTAAGAAGAGGATGAAGCAGAGCCTTGAGCACAGAGCAGAATCAGGTGAGGGAGGGTCAGGGATATGGTCAAAGCCTTTTCCCTGAGAGCAGGGACCTGTCTGGGAAGGGATGTGTGACCCAAGGGATGGGGAAGTTTGGAGGGCCTGGCCTTGGAACACCCTCATACAAGAATTTCAGGTTTGACTTTGGAAATTTAATAACTTTAATTTTATAAGAAAAAAATGCAGGTCTGCATAAGCATGTTAAAACATTCCAGTCCCCCTGTTCAGACCCAAACAGAGCTGTTAAAAAACCCCAAACAACACAACTTTAATAGAAATTCACCTGTCAACACCCCAGGTAATTCGGTTTGGCATAAATTATAAACTAAATTCAAAGTAGATAAAAAACCTCATTAATATTTCCTAAAAATGTTGTGGGAGGTGGAAAAGATGGTTTAAGTGCAGCTGGAGAAGTTTGTTCTGTTTCCTGGTGTGTGGAGCTGCTCATCTGCAGCTTCCAGGGAAGAGCTGTGTCCCACTCCAGCAGTGCCACGGTGAGGACTTCCCTGGAGCTCATGGAGTGCAGCGAGCCAGCGACAGCTCAGTGTAACACAGTACTTAGAGCAGTGGGTTCTTTGGGTCAGAAAGGCATTCAGGGTGTGGGAACAGCTACTGCTCTTCCCTGGCACATTCCAGTGCTCCATCCCCATCTTCTGTAAGAGCAGCTGGAGGAACTGGAGTGTCTTCAGTAAGGTCAGTGGGATCCTGAGCGACCGGGGTGTGCAGCTCCTCTCCTGAGGAACTGGGGGGCAGCTCTGGGGAGGAGAAAAGGGAAAACATGAGCAAACACTTGCTGTGTTTACCTGCTGCTTCCAGCACCAGAATTCCAGCCTGCAGGAAAGGCAACTCAGAGAGAGCCAGCAAGCTGAACTCCACTGCACCAAGGACAAAGCCATCACAGCTCAGCACAGCAACCAGGGAGAGCAGCGAGGAGCTGAACTACAGGAAAACTGTTGAAATTCCAGAGCTGCACAAGGAGCCCCTGCCATGTCCTTTCCCCCAGCAGCTGCTCAGGCCCTGCCCTGAGGGTTAGTGCTGACTCAGATTCTCACCGCTGAGCTGGGCCTGGCTGAGCTGGGCCTGGCTGAGCTGGGCCTGGCTGAGCCCCTGCAGCCTCGCCTGCCTCCTCTCCAGGGCCAGCTGCCTGTTCTTCTTCATCCGCTCCTGCTGCTCCTCTGTGAGAGCTGTGCCAGGCAGGGATTTGGGTTCTTCTGCATTCCCAGAGCAGGAATGTGCATCTTCAGCAGCTGCATCCAGTCCATTGCTTTCCCCTTCTCCTTCTGGGTAAAAATGAGGGGTGGGAGGGGGAAGAGGGACACAAATCAGCACTTTAAAGCCACTACACACCTATCAAAGTACATTTTCAAAGTATTTCTATGTTCTACATCCTGAAGTTGTATTGGCAGCTGAAGATCACCCCATAGTTTAGTTTGAATGGGTAATTTTCTGCCAAGGTCCACATACCTGATATTCAAAGGATACAAGAATTGCTCATCAGAGACCCCCCCAATAACCAATGTCTGAGCATAGAGAGGCACAGCTCTGTGTCCTGAGGGAGCTACAGGAGCTGTGCCTGAAGGTTCAAAAGAGACAGTAAATCCAGGCAATCCTTACACAAAGGCCAGGAAATGTTCATCCCACCCTATTCATGTGACACTGTCCTTTAGGAAGTGGAAGGAGTAGCTATGGGAATTCCAAACTTTCAAGGCCAGCTTGGATGAGGCTTGGAGCAACCTGGGCTAGTGGAAGGTGTCCCTGCCCATGGCAGGGGGTGGAGCAAGATGAGCTTTAAGGTCCCTTCCAACCCAAACCATTCCAGGATTCTACAAATCAGAGGCTTGAACACTCCCATTGAATACTCAGGTTTGAATTCAGTGTGCTCTGTTATGGAATACTGGAATATTTACTCGTCTGCCAGCACTGAAACATGTCAGTTTAAGGCAGTTTAACCAGACAAGCTTCACCCACCAACAGAGCAGCAGAGCACTCCCAAAGGAGTGCCCAGGGACTGTACACTTCAGCCTAGGAACAAAACTGTTGTGAGCTGGTTGTTCCCACAACACTCCAGCTCCAGGTTGGATTTCTGGGAGATGCCCCCCCAAGGTTTTCAGAGCAGCTGCAGCACCACCCCCAGCTGCGAGCAGCCCAGCAGCACAGAGCCCAGATGTGTGGGACCCTCGCACAGGACGCCTGATGGCTCTGCAGGGCCTGTCGGCAGGACCCACCGTCACTGTGTGTGGCTGCCCAGGGCTGCACCCTTCTCCAGCCAGTGCAGCCCACGGGGAGGGCAGGCCACAGGTCACCAGCTGCCCAAGGAACATCCCACTGGGGACACCAGGTGAACTCATCCACCAGAACTCCATTCCCAGGCACTGGCAGGTCTGGAGTCAGAGCTCCACATGAGCACAAACAGGACGATGGTTTCAAGAGACACTCACGATGGAAGTGTGAAAACCTGCACAGCACCTCAGGAACGATGATGAAACTCTCCATTTCTACTAAAAAAGCTTCTTTCAAACTACCTCTGCTTCCTCTTTTAGTTAAAAAATTGTTTCTATCTAATCTTTATCTGATCAGAAGAGACTCTTGAAGTACCTACTCGTTAAGTGGCTGGATTTTCATCCTGGGAGAAGAAATACTCCCCGTAGTGATGTGCCAAAACTGCCAGACCCAGCAGTGCCCCCGGGCAGCAGCAAGTCCTCTGCCCACAGAGGGCACTGCCCCCAGTGCCCTGAACTCCTTGGAGCACAGGCAGTGCAAGGAGTCTGACTCCTGCATGGATCAGACCCAAGGGCTCTCCAGGCTGCCCAGTGTGACAGTGCAGCACAAACCGCTGGGCTCACTCACGGAGGATCTTTTGGAAGGATATTTTAACAATGCTCCTAAACCCATTTTCCACTTCCCTTCAGTAGACCATGCAATGTTATTTATTTTTTCATATATATATGTAGCATTTTAGTCCAAGTACCAGTTGAGTTTTGTGATCACAAGTTTCACAGAAGTTTGGTTTTAAAATTTCTTCTACATTAGAAAAACTACCTTGATCATTAATTTCTGGTCACTAGAAGGGGAAGTAAAGTAATTTTAAGCACTGAAGCACTGACAAACATCACAGAGAGCATACCTTCATTATTTTTGTAGTCCTCATGTAAAATAGGAAGATCAAGTCTAATCCTCTTTAGGCAGGTCTGCAAAGGAGAGATGAAATACTGGTATTTCAACTGTAGCGAGTTTTTTTGGTCAACACTGGAAATAATGGTAAAACCTTTACACTTTTACACTTTATTACTCTGCCAAAATACTCTTTTCACTCCATGTCTGTTAGACCCATGACTGTCAATGCTGTGGATCCTTTTTCCCAGTCCTACATCCATCCCCCAGTCAGGTGAAGCAAACATTCTTCATCTTCTTTGGCAGGTTCAAACACGAAAAACCAAGCAACAAAACCCCCAAACCCAACCAGTCCCAGCACTCTGAAGCAACTCACTGTGGTTAAAGATGTCCTGAAAATGCAGAAGTTGATTCTCTGAGGTAATAATTCAAATAATAATCCAGTATTTATATCTAAATATAAATACTGGAAAGGGCTTTAAATAGAGAGAAATTAATAATTCTAAGCAGTATGCACAACTTCAGTCTTCTTTTGTTGCATAACTGATCTCCCAAACCAACCTCTTGGACTGTTCCATAGGGCATGACATACCTGGACTTCCTTTTTGTTTCCCAAATTCTCCACTCTGTCAATAAAATCCTCAAACTGCAATTTTGGGAACAGTCTGTGGGCCCAGTGCTCCATATGTTGTATGAGTGTCTTCAGGTCCTCTGCCTACAGCATAAAAAACAACACCCAGCTGCTAAAAGCTGACAAAGGCAGGAGACTGCAGAGGGAAAGGGGACAGCAACACTCCTGAAAACAGGAACTATCTGCAGCTTCAAAGTCTCTTGGAAATTTAAGCAAGATGAACACATGGGTAACTTTTAAGTGCATGTAAGTCAATTCTAGTTTTGGAGTTGAGGAAAACGGTTTTAAGATCAAAAACACGGATTTTTTTAAAGCATTCACGGTTGGTTTAAAACTTGCAACAACAAAGCCCATGAGAGCATGTTCAAACAGTGCCAGAGAGCTGCCAAGCAGTGTGCTGCCAGTTCTGCCAGGACCAGGCTGTCAGCACTCCATCAAACCCAGAGCAACCCCAGCAAACACAACAAGAGCTCCCCCAGTCTCACCTCGTGCCCTTTGCCCTTGAACTTCACGTTGTCGAACATGTGTCTGAGGGCTGGCAGTCCCCTTTCGGAGGTTAATCTGGTAACAGGGAATGGCAGAAGTTATTTGGAACCTGCTTTCTTCTTTCAATTTACAAGTATAAAAGAAAAACTCTCAGATGCCTTAAAAAAGCCCAAAGCTCCAGAGTTCTACCTGAAGGAAGTAGGGAATTAGAAGCTATTAAGAGAATGCACAAAATAGGACAAAGATTGCTGCAAGACCCACACCTTTCTGATCTTTCTAATTCCCAATACTCGTAGTCCTGGTCCAAGCAGCTTTTTGGTTTTGATTACATGAAAGAGAATTGAATGGTCAGTTCTAGGATCTCTATTGGCCACATAAAACCAGTCTGGTGTGTGCCCAGAGCACTCACCTGTGGTATCACTGACTAACCCACCAGTGTATTTAAATCAGACAAAACTGAAAGCTTGGATTCTTTATTGGTTATAAAGAACTTATACCAGTTTTAGTCATAACAGCAAAGAAAACATAAAAACCCTTTATATAAAGTTTATCCAGTTTGTATATAAATCAGGTGTGCACATAAAAAGTGTGCTTTATTTAGTGTCTTACAGTCCCCATCATATTGAGGTTTTATTTTGAAGCACACTTTAATTAAACCAAGAAATCTACAGTTCTATGCCTGAAGCAAAATCAAGGTGTTTAGGTGTAAACAATAAATATGTATAAATAATACCTCTTAAAGTACCAGCCATGTACTAAGTCCCAAGAAGAATTCAAGCAAGTTTGACTAAAAATAGCATTATATAGCAGGCTAGGAGTAAAAGGTTCAGACACTGCATCCAAAAGGCACTTTGTCAATCTCTTGACCTTGGACTCAGCAGGGATCACAGGAACCTTCACCATTCTCCCACAGCCAAATTCATCAAAAAAAGACACATTCTGTTAAAATTTACCTCTGGGCATCCAGTTTAGGCCTTGGTCTTTTAAGAGCATTCCGTGTGACCACAGCAGAGTCCTTGGTTTGTGTCTGCTGGTTCCCATCTGCAGCCAGGGAAGAAAACACATTTTGAGTATATCATTCCATTGACATCAACCAGAATTGCATCACGGACAATTTTAAGTTTCTGCCCTACCAAAAAAGCAGCATCAAAAGCATTCCATGGTAGGGACAACAGCCCCAAAAAAATCTGCATGTTTCATGCAAATTTTAAACAAATCCTTCTCTGCAAAATATGAAGAATCAACTTTTCTAACATAGTAGGTTTCTTGAAAGTGCAAATTTCTCGTTTTAGAACTTTTATATTGCATTTCTGATGAGAAATGTATCGAGAGCAGATCCTGCTTCTAAAGGTCAAGATGCTCAAGTGATCCAGAGGCAGAATTTGACAGGGGTGTCCCAAAGTTTCCACTGAGAGAGATGAAAGGCAGACCTAAACCACCTGCAACGCCCTCAAAAAATAGACAAAGAGGTGATGTGACAATAAACAATATGTCTTTTAAGAACCAAAGTACAAATACGTGCTGATTAGGGCCAGTATTTATTATTTGACTGCAACGGGCAAGGCACCACTGCCCCTCTTCTCTAAGAGGTAGCAATTATTATACTGATTTCTTGGCTTATTTTTTGTTACTTTGACCCTCAGGAACTCAGAAGTTCTCCTTTTCATGCATCAAGGAATTAAATCTATCCCAAATCCTATTTTCTAGTGAACTGACAGAGCTGTGATCAAGGAAAACACATGTAACATTATATGCAAACATGAGCAGAAGTAAACAACAGTTCAAATAAAAATGTGATACTTTCTATTCGCTTGTTCAGTACACAGAAAGCTCTTTCCAAATACAAATAATTAAGTTTTACTGTCTTGGGATTTTTCCTGGGTCACATGCTCTACAATATCTACTAATAACTCCCTGGAATATTACACTCAACACTCTCACCTCTTCTAAAATCCAAGTCATCAAGTGTAGCTATAGATCATTGTTGGATAATTATCTCTCCAGCAACACTCTGTCAGGAGAGCTTGAATTCTACAAAGATTCCTTTGTGTAGCTATTTTTCACGGAATCCACCACGATAAACATTCCTCACAAGGTAGAAAGCACAGAATGACTAACAATTTAAATGTGCCATTTGTTTTCTGACGATTTTTATGCAGTGAACTCAAGGCAGTAAAGCACAACACCGATAATTTTGATGACACAGTGTTAAAATGGGATTTTTTTAGGGGTCGGGGGTGGGTATTCACCTGTATGAGCCTCAGCCCAGTCAGCATCGTCTCTTCCAGGAGAGGCAGGAGGTGGGAGAGGTGGGAATGTTTCGTCCTCTGTGTTCTCGTAATCCGGGAGATCAAACAGGTTGTTCTCTAAAGGATCTAACATCGCCACAAAGCAGCTTTTTTTCCACTCCTGCAAAAAAAACCAAAACACCAAAAGCGTTAAAGAGAAGCAGCGAGGCTGCCACAGAGGCAGAAAAACATCAATTATATACAGCAAATCTACAGATTTTTCAAAGGTTTGCCAAGCAGAAACCAGACCGTGACACAAATTAAGCAGCAAACACCGTGCAGAAGGATGACACAACCCAGCCGAATAAAATAAAGGGTTTGTCATGTTTCAACTCGTCAAAGTTACCTGGGAGTGGTAGAAATAAAACAAAACAATTAGATTTGTAACCACAGCGCTTATCCGGGCAGCTGTGTGCCCCTCACATCCCTGATATCGAACATTCCCCAAATTCACAGCTTACCTGGAAACGCGGTCTGGAGGGGGAGTCCCTTTCCCGGCTCTCAAGCGAAGCTAATTCCAGACACTGCACACGAGCGCGGCCGGGGTGAGCCGGTCCCGGCAGGGCTGCGCTCCCCGGGCTCCGGGCACGTTTGTATTTCGAAGGAGAAGCCCTTTCCCGGGCAGATCCCGGCGGGACGGAGGCTCCGCGCGGATCCCGCCGCGAGGGGCCCGGGCCGGGCCGTGAGGGGCCCCAAGTCCCGCGAGAGCCGCGCGTCTCGCGAGCTCTCGGGAGCGGCGGCTGAGGGGGTTTGGCGCCAAAATGCTGTGGGCGGGGCCGGGCGGCTGAGGGGGCTCCAGGGACGGGAGCGGGCGATGCTTCCCCGCTCCCTGTGGGATGTGCTGTGGAGTCACAGAGTGGCCTGGGGGGAAGGGACAGTGAGGGTGGTCACCTTCCACCCCCCTGCCGTGGGCAGGGATCCCTTGCACTAGACCAGGTTGCTCCAAGCCTTGTCCAACCTGGCGTTGGACACTTTCCATAGGGATGGGGAGGCCACAACCTGCCAGTAAATTCCACAAGCCTTATAGCCAAGAATTCCAGCCAGGACAGTCTCACAGCTCAACTGTCAATTCAGAGAACAAAGCAGGCACTTCACTACATAATTTCCATGAACAACCTCTCTCAGGGAGCTGAAATTAAGCATTAGGAACATGAAGACACCGTGTGGTTTGGAGAACACACACTACTATGTTACGTGACTGTGCCAAACCCGGGCAACAAGACAAAGTCCTAGGAAACTTCTCCTTGAACCAAGAACACTGCACAGAATCACAGGGAAGATAAATGGAATTCCACAAGTCTCATGGCTCAGTGCACAGGTGAATGTCTGGGCTGACTCCGGGGCAGCCTCATAAAACTTGCAGTTAAAACAACATCTCCAAAAGATCCAAATTCCCCAAACACAAAGGAGTCTGTTTTGGAAAAATACACTGCTTTGCAACTCCTGCTTATTTACAATCCTTGCAACATGTTTGAGGTTCTTTATAAATTACTCTTGTACTCAGGTGGGATATACGACTGCCCAAGGCACCTGCTCATTTCTAGCATGAATTTTAACATCTGGACATCACAGATTCCCAGACTGGGTTGGGTTGGAAGGGACCTTAAAGCCCATCTTGATCCACCCCCTGCCATGGGCAGGCTGTGAGGGCACATGGCCAGGGCATGTCCAGCACCCGCAGCCCCCCCCCGCTCTCTGGAGTGTCACCTCATTGGCAAAACCTGACAGGGATGAGGGTTAAATTTGAAGTATCTAACGTTGCAAAGCCCCACAATGAATCAGCCCCAGGGATGGGATTTAAAATAGTGCCTGTTGAGCCCTTTCTCACTTCACAGAATCACAGGATTATTGAGGTTGGAAAAGCCCTCCCAGCCCATGGATCCCCCCTGTGCCCAGTCTCCACCTTGTCCCCCAGCCCAGAGCACTGAGTGCCACATTTAGTCCTTCCTGGGACACCTCCAGGGATGGAGACTCCAAACCTCCCTGGGCAGCCCCTGCCAAGGCCTGACCACCCCTTCCATGGAGAAATTCCTCCTGATGTCCAACCTGAGCCTCCCCTGGCACAGTTTGAGGCCGTTCCCTCTCCTCCTGTCCCTTGTTCCCTGGGAGCTCCCCTCTCCTGTCAGAGAGTTTCAGAGCCAGAAGGTCCCCCCTGATCCCTCTTTTCTCCAGGCTGAGCCCCCCCAGCTCTCTCAGCCGCTCCTGCTGCTCCAGCCCCTTCCCAGCTCCGTTCCCTTCCCTGGACACACTGCAGCCCCAGGACAGGGAGCGATCCCAAGCTCCTCTCCATCCAGATGTCAGCCAGAGCCTCCTGGTAATTTAAAACTGAACAGTCTGCAGTTGTCCAGGCTGGAATAAATGTGCCGAGCCCTCGGGGATTTGGCAGCTGTGCACAGAAAATGCCATGTAAGGATTTGGGCTGCAGAAACAACAGGAGAGGCTCCAGGCTCCCGACTCCAACGCAGTGGGAGCTGTAAAATCCTTCTCATATTTTACATCCCAGTCCATAGAAGGGTATCTGGCTTAAATTACAGTCTCTTCATTCAAACAAAATTATAGAAATTAATCAAAAATATTAACACATTAAAGGAATTGGGTTTTTCCTCCTCTATAAATTCAAATTTGACATACAATGTTTCTGGTAATTTAATGTATTCCTTCTAGTACGACAAAATCAATTGTAGTTACTTTCTGGTTAAAATTATTTTAACAGTTAATGTTTAAAATGTGTATTCCCGATTGCAGCAGCATCTTTTACAGTCAAGAATACATTAAATATATGGAGAACACGCTAATGGATTTTTTAGGATTGAATCCATTTGTCTGAACTTTTTAGATATGGCAAATTTCTTCAATCGACTGAGGCACTTGAAGTATGAAAATTAACACAAAGATTTAATAATAATAATCATAGATCAAATGCTGCTAATTTCCAGTGCAAAGCACTGTAATTGTGCCATATAAAATCACTGAAAATCACATGTCTGTGTGATGAGCTCTTTGCATTGAAATAATAGTCACTCTTTATACTAAAAAACCCTTACAAACAAAAAAAGCAGAAGATCACTCACAGTCTCTGCAGAGATACACTGTTATAAAACTGACCATATTTGTGCAACTTTGATGAATCGATATTTTTTGAAGAGTGTTTAATTAGAGACTGGGCTTGGTGATCTAAGTGGTTCTTTCCAGTCCTCTGTTCCTAATTAAATAAAAAGCAAATGCTGGCAGACATTGATTATTGGTTTTTCCTCAGGAAATGAATAACCAGCCACATGCTGATAAAATAATAAGTCAGGGAAATAAAAAACAAACAGAAAAAGCCCCAGCATACGTTGCTTCTGTTCTAGAAAACACTTCTGGTTTCTAGTTTAGGTGACATAGAAATATTACTGTTTGTTTCTGTGTGGATTAATGTAATTCCATTAGAAAAGCTGCAGAAAATTTGCACCTTATTTTATATTTCAGTCTCATTTCCTGGTTTGTTACACGTAATATATGGCAAAGCAAACCTGTCAGATGGATAATTGCCTGTTTCTGGGCTTGGAGGGGTTTATTCCTAAGGGAGCAGAGTTTGCTCTGCAAAAAAAACCCTCTAAATATTATGTTGGCAAAGCTTTTCCTGGGATAAACCCTCGGCACAACTGGTCCCATTGTAGCTGTGTTAGTGGGAAATCACATCTTAGGGATTAAGCAAATTTCAGCTATTGGGGGTTTATATTTATTTATATTTATATCTTGCTAATCTAATCTGAATTTTACGTTATACAGTCACCTTAAACATTAATTTAGTACATCACAAAGCATTTAAATTTTGTTCTGACCCACAGTGCTCCTGTTTCTTGAGGAAAACAAGGTGTTCAAGGCAGTCTCTCTGTCAGCCCCCTTTGACTAATTTTTGATCCTGTTGTCCGATTTTAATCAAATTCGAACCAGGCTTCTTAAATTCCATTGCTTTAAGGACTAATTATTTCCTTAACTCACTTTGCTAACCATTAAATAGATTAAGAAGTGTTAAATCTTACAAATAGAAGATTGTGTGTGCATGTTTTGGCAGTGGAATATGCAGTTCTATGTGGCAGTCGAGTTTGAAAAGTTGGACTAATTTAGCTGCAATTAATCTATACAGTAATTGTGGTTTTCTTTTCAGACAAGAAAATAGAAAAAAAATTGTGTTTCCATAAGGGAAAAAAGTGGTAATGAAGACAAGTTTCTTTGTTCCACTTCTATTTACAGAGACAAATTACCTCTATTTTTCCAAGCAGTGGTGGAATCAATAAATCAGAAACTCTCCCTGCTCAGAAGCCTCTCACAGAAATTACACCACCACCTATTTTTAATTCATCTTTTCCTCTGTGATTCACCCTCAGAAACACCTGTTTGTGAAGAAAATGCAGTTCCTTCCACGGAGAACATTCAAATTCCCAAAACACGTGTTTTGTTTTGGCTGGGGAAATGTACTTAATTTTTGGTTGCAAACGCCCTGAGGTTAAATCTGTTTGTTTTACAGATGTTCAAACCAACCTACAACAGCACAGAAATGATTTCTTCGGTGGTATCAGCCCATACACACGTGAATTTATTTCTGTATTCAGTGAATCCAACATATTTTGCGTTTTGTGCTGTGGGTCACAGGGATTTTAAAAGAGATTTTACTCAATTCAGTGATTTCTCAGCGCTTCCACAGCCCGATGTTCTCAGCGCAAGGATAAAGCGCTCCAGAGGAGGGAGCTCTCCCTTAATAGCTGGAATTGGATGGAGGGAACAGGTCTTTGAACGGCAAAGCTGTGAAAAGAGTAATTTAATCTTTTTTTTTTTTTTTACTTTAGAAATGTAAGATGTCAGGAACCATACAGCATTTTTGCGTCATATGCTCATCATTTCAGTTAATGGTTACTTTGATTAAAAACACAATTTTAATTTTAGAATTCAAACATGCAGAATTCAGACTGGTTCTTTATAGAAAGTATTTACAGTATAAATTTTGTTATGGAAGTTACTCTGCACTTACTTTTTAACTTGTGTCTGAATCCACTCATGGCAGTATAAAACCCGTCCACAGCTGTAAAGAAGTTGTTCATTTAAGTGATGTATTCATATGTCTTGTATATCAAAAAGACCGGGTTGGCTTTGTTGATCCAAATATTCCATATCCCACCTCCCCTGAGATCTATAACTAAACAACAGGACCCTTACATTTAAATTCTCCCTCTTGGAAAGAGAACTGGTTTGGAGGAACAGCTGCCACTGACTGAAGTAAAAGGATATATTATTCTATGGTTCTATGATGTTACAAGTCTCACGGCTCAGTGCACAGGTGGATGCCTGGGCTGACTCCGGGGCAGCCCCATCAAACTTGCAGTTAAAACATCTCCAAGAGATCCAAATTCCCTTTAAACGCAAAGGGGTCTGTTTTGGAAAAATACACTGCTTTGCAACTCCTGCTTATTTACAACACGTTCGAGGTTCTTTGTAAGTCACCCTTGTAGTTAGGTGGGATATATGACCTGCTCATTTCTAGCATGAATTTTAACATCTGAAGATCACAGATTTCCCAGACTGGGTTGGGTTGGAAACGACTTTAAAGACCAGCTCATTCCAGCCCTAATTCCATGGGCAGGGACACCTTCCACTATCTCAGGTTGCTCCAAGCCCCGTCCAAGCTGGCCTTGGACACTTGCAGGGATGGGGCCAGCCACAGCTTCTCCGGGCAAGCCTGTGCCAGGGCCTCCCCGCCCGCTCAAGGGAGGATTTTCGTTCCCCCCATCGCGCCTCCACCCCGGCACAGGGCGCTGAGGGCGCTCTGAGGGCAGCGCTTCCCGCGGCTTCACCTCGCGCCGTGCGCATGCGCCCTCCCCCGCGCGTGCGCGGTGCGGTGGCGGTCGGCGCGCGCCGGCGCGGTCCCGGCCGGGCACATCCCGCTCCCGATCCCGATCCGATCCCGCTCCGGCTCCCCAGCCCCATCCCGGGCAGTGCCGGCCGCAGCCGCCGAGCGCTCGGAGCGGGCGCCGCGCTCCCACACCCGCACCCGCCGCCTCCCGCAAGCCCGCGGGGGCAGCGCCGGCCGAGGGACAGCCGGCGCGTTTCCCCGGCGCAGGAAGTGGCCGGTCCCGCCCGGAGCGGGGCCGCGGCCGCCCCCCGCCCCCGCGCCCCGCGCGCCGCAAGATGCCGAAGGAAGAAGCCCGGGCCGATCCAGCTGAACCCCGCTCCCGATGGATCCGCCGTGAACGGCACCAGCTCTGCGAGTGAGTGTGGCCGGGGGGCGCGGGCCGGGCGCGGGGCGGGCTGCGGGGCTGCCCGGCACTGCCCGCGTTACCCCGGGAACATCCCGGTTATCCATCCCGATCCCCGCGCGGTGCCCCCTGCGCGGTACCCGCTCGGAGCCTCCGCTGCCGACTGAAGGGATGGTGCTGTCGGCCATAAACAAACTTCTGTCACATACGCGAGGTGGAAAAAAAAAACCCGGTGGGAAAACAGAGGGAAACTTGAATAACTCTCCTCTCCTGGTCCCTGATGGTGTCTGCTCAATTCTTAGCTTATATAATTACCCAGTGAGCGCCAAATTGCACGTTTCCAGCAGCATATTTCATCAACGCGCGTGTGGGAGAAATTACATTGGAAACCGCAGATTTGTAGAGAAGGTGTTTTTGTTTTGGTTTCCCTCTGTCCTTGGCGTTAAACCAAACAATCGCGAGTTGCAGTAAATCTGTTTTTCGGTGATTAACATGTGCTGGGGACGGCAGGGAGAGTGTGTGTGTGTGTGGAGGGGGAAAAGCCTCTGAGCTCTGCTGGGTGTGATACAAACGTGACGCTGTAAATGTGGGAAGGTCTGAGCTGATCGTGGGGACGCTTCTGCGGGAGAAAATACCCAATATTGGACTGCTACATGTTGCTGATGAACCTCTGTTACATGTTGCCTGTGGGTGAGCGGGGTGGGCTCAGTCGTGCAGATAAAGCTCCAGCACCCGAGGTGTTGTGGAAGGTTTTAGTTTGGGGTTAACAGGTCAGCGTTCACACCTTGATTTTTGGACTGAGGTGTTGGGCTGGCTCTTCACTGAGCCGTGAAACAAAGCTGTGGCTTAGAGGAGCAGATTCCTGTCCCTGTATGGTCAGTTCGGTGTCCTCTGGGATGTGTAAACTGAGCTCCGATGTGCTGAGGTACCACCCTGACGGAGGGACGGGAGGCAGGATTGCAGGGAGATGTACAAGTCCAGGGCTTTAAACTGCACTGCAAGTGTCGTTGCTCATTTTCAGGCAGGCTCAGAGATCATTAAACCACCCAAACGTCTTAAGAAAAAAACCCCCGACCAAAACCAACCTAACCTCAACAGAAATGTAACCCCAAAAACGAGCCAACACCCCCCAAAAAATAAAAAATTCAGCATCTAGCAGCTCCAGCTATGACCTTTCTAGCAAACTCTTTTGATGATTAACTGAGAGATGAGCTGTTTAAAAACTGTTCTTTGGCAGGAGTTGCTGATTGTATCTAAGCATTATGATCTGAATATTATGCAGCTTTTGTTCTGGATTGACAGGGGGAAAATACTGATATTTTATGCTTGCCTGTGTAGCATTTTCCAGTTGATTTTCTTCAAGGCAGTTGGGGATGTGTTGATTTAGTCTTCAGGGATCCCTTTGCATACCAGTTTTGTTCTACAGAATAAATCTGATAAGCCAGTCACTTGCTGATTGTGGTACCTGAGGTTAATCACCTCGCTGGCAATATATTAAATACCCTATCTCTTCCCTCAAGGAGTGTCATTAATTTTAAATTGCATTTCCATGTCTGATACTCATTTACCTGTTGGAAACCTTTGGAGACACACGGGAGTGTTGAGTCTTGTTTGCACAGATGAGCTGTCCTGCCTCATTTTCTGCTCAGTGTGTTGATCTGACTGGGGGGGGGTGTGTGTCTCCCAGACTTCTTTGTCATATGGAAGCTCTTATAGGCTTTTGCCAGGCTTAGGGATGTCCTGTATTGTTAAAAGAAGTAGCTTAGTGAAAGTAAATTCGGCAGCCACTTGTCCTATAAACAGCCAGGATTAATCAATCCTGGAAATATCCCCTCATCCTGCTAATATTAAACCCTCACCGGGAAAGATCTCAAACAGCAAGGAACAGTTGCATGAGAATTTGAAAATGTCGTTGGGATAAAGTTGAAAACAGTTTTGTTTTTCGTTTCCTTCATGTGTGAGGTTGTTTATTTTTCCCCCCCTCTCCTGCTCTGTGCTTTCCCCCTGAATTCCACAGTGGAGGTGTTTGTGCACCGTCCAGCGTTCCAAGTATTCCGTGCATCCCCACGCTGCTGTACTAACACTTCCTAAAGCTCTGTGCCTGCTTCCCTGGAATTTTGGCTGTGTGAGAGCCTCCTTTGCTTCCCCCATGTGCAAACCTGTCCTTTTGCAAACGCTTCCCTGCTCCTCGGGGCCGAGAAAGAATGGGAAGAGCTCGAATGACTTGGCTGAGGGACAGGAGGATTCCGAGCGAGGCGATGAAATTCCTGCCTGGGAGCGAGCGAAGCACCCAAATATCCCGGAGGAAGGAAGTTATTCAGGCCCAAAGGCAACGTTGGCACAAGCCCAAAGGGATGTGGATGTGCTTCAGCCAGGGTAGTTCCACACTGGAATTTAGAGGCTGTCACAGGGGGAAGGTTCTGTAACTCATTAACGCTTTTAGGAATGAACCCGTCTGATCCTGGGACTTCCTGGCACAAAGGAAGGGGAAAGGGAGGAAATGAAAGCAGGGCCTGGATGATTCAGGATGTCCTGCTTTCCATTTGTGTCCTGTCCTCTCTCCCATCCTTATTTGGTGATGGGGACTCCTTGCCTGGAGTCAGACAAACTCACAGGGCTGTGAGAAGTGGGCAGGAGGCCTGGGTCTCATGTACGTGACTTTGTCCTCATTTTTATTTCCTTTTCTCTCTTTTCTCTCTTTTTAAAAAAAATTTTCCTGGCAAGGTAGTATAAAGGAGAGTTAGGGACACTTACAATTTAAATATACATTTAATGAATAAATTTTATATATATATATATATGAGGAATATAGAATAATATAATACAATATGATATACAATAATATAGTATGTAATAATATATAATATAATATATGAGGAATATATATCTATATACACACATATATATGCACACACATTTAATATGCAATATATAATATAAACGTATGCACTATATAATATAAATGTATACAACATATAATATGCATTTAATATGTATTCACACACACACATTTAATGAATACACAATTTAATGAAAATTTCCTGATGTTTTTCTCTGGCAACAGATTTTATTTGTTAAAAACTAAATTAAGCTATTTAAACTAATACATTAAATAAACTATTTAAACTGATATATCCAACTAAAAACAAAGTTAAACTGTTTGTGCAGGATGTTGTGGTTTTCTCTGGGGCCTTCCAAATCCCTGGCTCTGCCCTGTTGGACAATGGAGACAACTTCAAGAGAGGTTTTCCTGTGCCTTGAGCTTCCCTTCTGGTTTTTGACACTTCCCACGGTGAGAGCTGGACTTTGCTGCTGCTCCCGAGCCCTGTGTTCCTTCTGCTCATCAAAAGCCAAGCTGACACTGCCCAGCTGCAGCTTTAATTTCATTCTGGTACTTCTGAGAGCTGCACATTTATAATTGTGCAGAGATTCTGCACAGGACACAGGGGGAAAAAAAACAACCAACCAAACCTGAAAGAAAATTGATCGAAGGAATAGTGTTTGGGCTGAACGAGCTGGGATGGTTTAAGGTCTAAATAACCAAAAAACAAACAAAAACCAGAACAAATCTCCACTTTATGTTCCTTTCAAACTTCTGGCTCCCCGTGGCCTTGAACATCTGGCAGTTGTCACCCAATTCTTGTTTCTCTAAAGCCAGACCAGCCCCAGAAGTTGAAGTAGAAACTCTGGAAAGAGGCAGGTTTTGAGGTGATGCCACTTTCTGTGTTGCAACAGGTTTTTTTGTTCACACGAAAAGAAAGATATTTATGTTATTTGTGTCAATCTTTAATTGCATCTTTAAAAGAAAAAAAAAAAGCCAAAGGGAAGGGTCATATTTACAACAAGAAATCTGATATAAAATGCCAGGGAAGATAAGTACAAGTAGGTTTTGAGCTTGCTGTGCATAGGCCACTAAATGCCAGATAAGGAAGCCTTAAATAAGATTTTATATCTTAAATCAGATTTTATATTGAGGTACATAATTTAGGTGTTTGTTTTGGTTTTGTTTGTTTATTTTTTTTGCTTGTTTTTGCTGTTTATTCTGGTTAAAATGCATTTAAAGAAGCCCCTGAATGGCTGGTGGGACCTCTGAGTGCAACTGCCTGGGTTTGATGGGCAAAGAAAAGCTTGGGGATTGTGCAGAACTGGTTTGAACTTCAATTTGCATCGAAATTTGCAAAAAAAAGCAGTTGCTTTCTAACTGTGCATCCTGCAGTCCTCGTGTTTTTCAGCATCTTTTTCAAGAGAACTTCAATTTGGGCTTTGTGGGAGTAGGAGGGACACTCATGTCCCCTCAGCTGGGGGGTTTCTGGTTTGGTTTTTGTGGTCTTTAAGGTTCCACTGGGGGCTTTTTCCCAGTGGATCTCGTTCCAAGAGGATTTGTCCTCCATGGAGTGATTTTTTTTTGGTCAGTTTTCTTGGATGTGAGCTGAGATGAAATAAAAAGCAGCTTTTCAGGGTTGTTCATTTTAGTGGTTGCTGGGTCACTTCTGCCTTGCTTCAGAGGGAAATTTTTGCTTCAGGGGGGATTTTTTCTTTGCTGTTATTTGATTTTTTTCTCCCCGTGGAATTCCTTGGATTTCAGGGGAGCCCTTTGTGCCTGTGTGGAGTGTTCTGGAGGATTAAACCCTGGAATTTTATGACTGCTCTGCCTGGATTGCAGTTGCATTCAATATGTACATAGAATTACTGCAAGCTTGTAAATATTTAAGAAAAAATTAGAAACTTTCTCTTTTTTTAATCCCCTCCTCGTGAAGGATTAGCCAAGCTTCCAAATACATGTGGTATGAGAGATATTTTGGATTAAAATATACTCCTGCACAGCTTTCTCTTTTAATGTGCATGAGCCCTCACTGAATTAGAACCAGCATTTTAATGTTACTTAAATAAACTAATAGAACACGTGATCTCTTCTAATAAAATAATGAAAAGTGAGAGCCTGCAGCACTTCCCTGGCTTCTTGTATTATTTCTGGATGAGTGTGCTGAGAAAAACAAGTGTACACCACTAGGACAGGAATTAATGCAAGTGGCACGTTGACCTGGGCTGGTTTAGGCAGGTTTTAGGTGGCAATTATGGATGTAGGGAAGATTTTAAAGCATTTAATACTGTCTTGTTATGTTCTGACAGTCATATTTAAGCGTGGTGATGGTAATGGAGGAATATTTTAGTTATTATGTTGTGTATTTATTTTTTTTTTAAATTGGTTCAGGAGAGTTTAAATAAAAACCGGGCGTAAAAACGAATGTTGGGGAGGGAAGTGCAGCTGTAATTGTGGATCCAGCTGCTTTTCTGGTCCCTGGAGCTGATTCTGCAGATAGTCAGAGGTGTGATTTCACAATGGAGGTTGTGCAAGATCCTGCTCCTTTTGCAAAGTCCCGTCCCCTCCTTGCTGGAGCTGCTTTTCTGGCACCAGCTCTCCCTGAGTCAGACAGGGATGCTCCTGGCTCAGGACTCACCCTCCAGAGAAGCCCAGATGGATTTTTGGGGGTCTGTCCTCTTGTTCTCACAGCAGCATTGGTGGATTTATCCAGGGAAATAATCCTGCTGGAAATGGGCTGTATTTTGAGTTAATTTTTCAGTGGGTTCCTTGGGAATGACTGGAATGGCTCAGGGCAGGACAAGGCAGAGCCACCTCCTCTGGCAGGAGCCCAGGCCTTTGCAGGATGAAGTGACTGTACATTCCCAGCCTGAGAGACACTGCTGAGAAATATGGAAATCCAGTAATTACAACCATTTCTGAGCAGCACATCTTTTAATTGAATAGTCTCAAGTCTTTGTCTCAAGAGGAAGGAATTACCTGTGAGACCTTCCAGTATTATCTATAGCCAAAAAAAAAGGGTTTAGCTTGTCCCTCTCAACCCCAACATGTAGTTGAATTATTTATGGGTAAAACAACAGTGCTGCTGTTGTTAACCTGGGAAAAGGGTCTTTGCTTTAGCACTGATTTAAAAAAACAAACATGAAAATTGTGGGGAATTTACACGAGACAGGACATACATCAGCCAGTTATTAGAGTGGGTTTTGACTAAATATTTCAGTGTATACAGGAGAAACGTTCTGCAATTACCTGAGGGAGGAATTTTCTGTTCTCTGTTATAAACCTTTAGGTAGTTTGTTCCCTTTAAATTCTTAAATTCTAAATTTTCCAGTTAGAAAGCCCCTCCTGCTTTTTTTTTTGCATGTTACCCCTTTTACAGCTGCATGTGTTCTCCCCCCATTGCCCTGGGGGTTGACTGGGCTTTTTACTGTGGAAATTCCTCTTCCAAAACACAAAAATGTCTCTTGGAGGAAGCAACATTTGCTGGCAACACCGTTTTCCAGGTGTCTGTATATTTGGGGATCAGGTTCTTTCTTCCAAAGACTTTTTAATTTCTTCCCCTTTTTTTTTTTTTTTGAGGAAGCAATGGATTTCTTTCTCTGTGCCTTGCTAGAAATTAGTAATCAGATGATTCCTGCTTTGATATGTGTTCAATATTACTCAGACAAAATCTTGATTACACTTTGGAACAAATGCACGAGGCTTCCTGCCAGTTGGTGCCCACGGGAACTGAACAACTGGGAAAGGCTAATTCAGTGCTCAGCATCTCTTGGCAAACAGCTGGTTGAGGAGCCCTTGGCATCCTGAGTCTTGTCTGAGCAAAAGGAGAGTGGATTCCAGCAGAACTCCTCCCTCCTGGCAGCTGGGGACCTGCACTGAGCCTCCCCACAGGAATCCAGCAGCAGGAAGGATCCAGTGGTGTCCAGGACTGGGCAAGGAGTGCAAAAGGAATAAGGGTGGAAGCAGATTATTTTACTGAGAACTGGGATGGAGATATTCCAGCAGTGTGGGATTCTTTGGATGAACGAGTATCTTCTTCAAAAATCTCCTTATGGCTCTTTGAAACAAACCCTTGAAACTTCCTGGCAACTCTTCTTTCTTCCTCCCAGTGTTTTGGACAGCTCAGCATTGTTCTCTGCTTTTCCAGAACTTTTTTTCTTTTTTTCAGCGTGGTGGGAAGATGAGTCAGCAGGTTACAGAATACATTATTTTGGGAGAAAATGTTCTGTCTGGATGTAGATGTGTGTGCCTTTACGTGAGAATGTTTCTGTGTGTACTGGGACACAGTTGAGTGAAAGGTATTAATTCCTTCCACTCCAAGGCTGTGCTGAGGGATGTTCTGTGTTATGCAATCCATCCTTTTAAAACACAGGCAAGGATCTAAACCAGCCATCCCTGGCTTTCTCAGAATCCCAGTTATGGGGTTTTTTTGGTGTTTTCTTTAGCCCATCCTGGCAGTTTCCTTTCCCAGTCCCAGGTCTGGGGACTGTGGCTCTGGATGGAGTTTGTGCTGCTCCCAGCTCTGCCCTTGCACAGGGGAGGCTCAGTTCTAATCCTAGCCTTGAAAACTGATCCTGTAACTTCATCTCTTTTATTATTGTCGTGTCTCTCAAAGGCTGTGTAACTACCACAGGAGAGAGCTGGGGAGGTAATGTTACCATTGCTGCTGAATGTATTTATCCTTTGGTCCTGTCGTTATATTTGACTCCGAGTTCAGAGACATAAAATGATGGAAGTGCAGGGATTGGGTGAATACCTTGTGTCAGCTCTTAATCAGGATTTATAATTCTGTGTATCCTCAGAGCTGTGTTTTAAATTCCTGAGAAGTTCATTTTTCAGTCCATAAGGAAATGTTAATTGCCCCATGGTTCCTTTTATCCTGATGATTTCCAGTGCTGGCTGGGAAAAAATCCGTGGTGAAAGAGAGATGGAAAACTTGCATTTCTGGTTCTGGAGATTTGGCTCCTGAATTTCTTAACTTGAGATGACCAAATTGATTCGGGGCAAACTTTGAATGCAATGCTCCAGCAAGTCCTGAGGAAGCCTTTTAACTCAGGAAAAAACCCCCACCCCCCTGGTTGCATTGTTAAACACAGGACTCTGTGTGCCAAGGGGGTGCCCGAGCCTTGCTGGCACCTCCTGCTGCCACCCAGGATAAAGGGCTGCAGTTCCAAGGGATGGCTGGGAACAGCTGCAAAAAAACCTGGTGGGAAGAGGCACCCAGGGCATGAATGTGACATTTGTGCCACTCTGGGCCACTGCTGGCATTGGGGACTTTACTCCCTGGTGAGCTTTGTCTTCAATTCACATGTGTTATTTGGCTTAGTTAAGGAAAAACAGTCCAAAATATTTCATGGAGTAGTGGTTAGGCCAAAGAAAAAGAGAGGGAGGCTTAAAGCAAAGATTCTTCCCCAGCAGCTCAGCCTGGAGGGAGTTTTTGAAGCTCGGATGTCGTGTTGGTTGGAGACTCAACAGGAGACTTGAAGTTGTGTCATGTATTTTGTTCTTTAAAATACACGCCTTCAGCTTTAGAAAAATGTGGATTTCCATTGAATTAGGGCAGCAGGAGACTCTTTTGGGCAGAGCAGTGCTTTTCTAACAGTTTTGTTTTGCATGCCTTTTACTAAGAAATAGATGTTAATCAAGTGTCTGACTCTGGCTGGGCCGTTCTCTTCTCTGCTGGTGTTAAACCTCACGCTGTGCCCAGCTGAGTCTGTGCAGGGTGGAACTGGATGGTGGGTTAGATATTGGATATCAGGAAAAAATTCTTTACTATGAGGGTGGGGAGGCCCTGGCACAGGTTGCCCAGAGAAGTTGTGGATGCCTCATCCCTGGAAGTGTCCAAGGCCAGGCTGGATGGGGCTTGGAGCAACCTGGGCTGGTGGAAGATGTCCCTGCCCATGGCAGGGGGTGGATCAAGATGGGCTTTAAGGTCCCTTCCAACCCAACCCAGTCTGGGAATCTGTGATGTCCAGATGTTAAAATTCATGCTAGAAATGAGCAGGTGCCTTGGGCAGTCATATATCCCACCTGAGTACAAGAGTAATTTATAAAGAACCTCAAACATGTTGTAAGGATTGTAAATAAGCAGGAGTTGCAAAGCAGTGTATTTTTCCAAAACAGACTCCTTTTCCAAAACAGACTCCTGCATTTATGGGGAATTTGGATCTTTTGGAGATGTTGTTTTAACTGCAAGTTTTATGAGGCTGCCCCGGAGTCAGCCCAGACATTCACCTGTGCACTGAGCCATGAGACTTGTGGAATTCCATTTATCTTCCCTGTGATTCTGTGCAGTGTTCTTGGTTCAAGGAGAAGTTTCCCAGGACTTTGTCTTGTTGCCCATGTTTGGCACAGTCACGTAACATAGCAGTGTGTGTTCTCCAAACCACACGGTGTCTTCATGTTCCTAATGCTTAATTTCAGCTCCCTGATAGAGGTTGTTCATGGAAATTATGTAGTGAAGTGCCTGCTTTGTTCTCTGAATTGACAGTTGTGTGGGCTTGGGGAAAGCATTACTGTCACTGTTCTGGAAAACAACCCCCAAGCCTGTATCCTCATGCGACAGGAGATCTGAAAGTGAAAGTACTTCTTGATGCTTTCACTCACTGCTAATTGTTCAGCTTGTAAAACTGATAGTAATGGCTTGGAACAGATATTTGACAAATTACTGTTAAAAACTGTCAGGTTTTTTTTTTCCTCCCCAGCACCACATTTTTCTTCTCTCTCTCTCAACTAGACTTTAGAGCTGAGTTACTGCTTTGCTATAGCCTTTAGGGTTGAGTGTGTGATTAAGTTATCACTAATAGGAATTAAAAAAAAAACCTCTTAGGGATGGAGTATTACATGAATTAAGGATTTATTTTCTGGATTTTTTAATGCCATTATGTACCAGCAGACCTAAGGCAGCATTTCTCTTCTCGTTGCTGGTTCAAAGAGAGCAAATATGCTCTAACACATTGGTGTGTCTCCTCCAGGAGTGTTTTCCTCAGTGCTAAGGTGGCTGTCCCCAAAATCAGGAACTGAGAAACCTCCTCTTGGCCTTCTGCCCGTGTTTGTGTGCAGGGTGAGGTTTGCTCATGATCCCAACTCCCTCCCCTGTCCCTGCAGTGCCCGTGTGGGACGTGCACGTTTACAGTGGTCAGAAATCAGGGGGGTTTGATGCTTAAAAAGAAAGCCTGAAAAAAAATCTACAATCAAACTTAAAGGGACCAGTATGATGGGCTCAAAAAGTGACCTGGTAAAGGGTTGGTGTTTGTGACATGCCTTGTCCATCCAGGAGTTTGTGGATAAGACCCTGTGCACCTCTGGGATGCAGAGGATGGGATGGTCAGAGCAGGACTAACTCCAGGTCTTGCTCTGCATTTACTGCCTCTTGCTGGTTTTGCTACCCAGGATTCTTTTTCCTGAGCATCCACCTCTGGCCACTGTCAGAAGGTGAGGGACTGGGGGAGGTGACACAATTCAAAGGTCCCAGATGAGCTTCCCTACAGGTGAGGTGGCCCAAAGCTCCCAAGATCCCACACTGATTCTCCTTGGGAAACCTTCCTCACCTCCACCAACTGGCTGGATGTGTGTTCCCCCAGGGTTTCAGATGGGCAAGAATGGAGGTGAGGTTTCCTTGCACACCCCAGGGGTTGTTTTGGGAAGGTGTGGTGTGTCTGTGTGCTCTGAGTGCTGTTCTGCCTTCTCTAAACCCGTGAGGTGACAGAAGTGACCTGGAGGCCGAGGCTCCCTCAGTGCTTCCTTGGCTCTGGCAGCATTTCCTTGAGGTGATGTTGACTTCAGGATCCTCCCTGGTCAAGTGTGGGTGGAGATAATTCCTCCTTTGGGGCACCTGGTACCTGGTGCTGCACTTGGAGGAGGGAAAGGAACAACCAGCTCCCCCAAAAACTTGCCCCGAGTGTGTATTTTTTTAACTTCCCATTTTGTGTGGCAGAGGGAGATCTGGCAGTCATTGTGTCTGAAGACACTGCACTTTCTCAGAGGTGTTGTGTGCTGGCTGTACAACATGTTTATGCATTTCTGCTGCTGAGTAAGGACATATTTACTGATGGTGTTGTGTGAGATTTGTTACCGTTTCTGTAACAAATGGGGAGAACAGCCCTGACCTCCCCGTGCCTTCATCCCTCTGATCCCACTGGGAAAGCTGGATCCCATCCCCAGTGCAGCGTGTTTGGTGTGTGCTTGGCTTCCAAACTGGGAGCAATAAATTAAATGCTGACCTACTGCTGGCACAGAGGAGCCCTGAGCTGGTTTGATGATCTCCTGCTTTGATGGATCCCTGGCAAAGGCTCGGTGCCTTGACAGGGAAAAACACAACTCCAGGACTGCAGCAGGTAATGGGGATGAATTTTAATGGGAATCTTTGTCTCTGAATAAAAGTTTTATAGAAGATTAAGTGACTCCTGGTGCTCCTTCTGGAGGCACACAGGAGTGTGCTGCTGCTTTTAGCTGCCAAAGCTTCCTGAACGTTTTCGTGGTGTCCTGGTGATGAACTGACCTGAGTATTCCCTCTTCTCTGTTTTGTATGTGCTTTCATTCAATTTGGGAAACTGGATATGTAATGATTTCTTTATCCATCTGTTTCTTTGTGCTTTACACTGCAAATTGTGATGTTTTTATGTGGGGAGGGTCCAAATAACAGTCCTGGGTACCAGTCACAGGAGTGCTCTTAGAGCACTCTGAGTTAAAAACTGAAACCTGTGAATTCCTGCCTCCTGGAAATACTCAGAGATTATTACCACCACCAATTTTGATGACAGAAGTACTCTTTTTACTTATCTGTTTACATTTTAAATTGATTAATATTTAGAGCTTCAAGCAAAGGACCAGAATGAAAAAAAAATCAATTCTTTCCTCGTGTCTGTCATTCAGGTGTCATAAAACTAATTCTAGTTATATTCTTATCATAAGAACCAACTGGAGATACTATAGTTGCATTCTGAATAGTGATTCTGACAATGCATTTATTGGGTTAATACCTTTCACAAAAAGCCTTCAGACTGATTTACTTTGCAGTTAAAGAATTGGTCCTGAAAATCTCAGGTGAGATCTGAGAATTTCTTTGCTCATCACCACGAGTAATGAAGGTTTGACCACGAGAGCTCAGAACATTCTGGTGATTTTTGCAGGTGGCCAAACTCTACATGGAGAAACCTGGTGTGCTGAAATCCATGGAATAGATACTTTCCCATTTCTGAGAGCCTTTGGAATCTCTTGGCTGGTGTTTGAGCAGGGACCCCAACAATAATTAACACTTTCAAGCAAGGAAATGCTTATTTTTAGTGAATGCCAAGATTGAAACGGGCAATTTATTAAAAAAAAGAAGCTTTATCCAGACAAACATGAGACTAAAGAGATGTTATAAATACTCCCCCAGCCCATTTTTTTGTTGGTGAAGCAGCAGCATGAGGAGTGTTTTGTTCCATCACACCAGCACTGTCTGCTCCAAGTCATGTGCTCGAGCATCTCTGTGTTGTCTCCAAGGCCAGAAACCCCCTTGTGCTTCAGAGAAAAACTGAACAACAGTTGTTTTCTTGAAAGCACAGCGAGAAAAGCCTCGTTTCATCCTGGTTCTGTGTCTCTGGATTTTTATTTTTCCAAATGGGCAACCCAGCCTTCCTCAGTAATCCCTAAAACGACAGCAAGTTCCTCCTCAAAACTTGTAAATAATGGCAAAGGTGTGAGTTCTGTCTCTCACAGCAGTGAGAAGATCTAAGGTAAAATATGGAGTTTGTGTCCAGCACTCGTTGTTCTGGAATTTATTGTAGGAAAGTCAGGGCTGCTCAGCTTTGCTTCAGTTCTGATCCTGTGATCACAGTGTGAGGAGAGCTGGTTGAGCTCTGTCCTAGGAAAGACACACTTCACTTGCACTTCAGGCTGGGATTTGTTGCTTCACTGGGAGCTTTTGAGGGGCAAAAATAACCCAGTGATTGATCTTTCAGGTTTGCATTTTTTTTTTTTGGTTTCAAAAATGTGTCTCTTTCTTAGTGCTTGATCTTTGAAACAGAGTCTGTAAGTCAGACTAACTTGGATGTTTCTGTGAGCCCTGCTTATCTCCACAGGGGGATTTCTCATCATGGATTTCTAGGATAATTCTTGTATGATTATAAAGGTATAAAGCCTGCTATTATTCTGTCTTTCAGTGGAGTCTGGAGTTTATTTATCATTGTTCATGGAGAATCAACCTGACCAGCACCTCCCTGGGTGTCCCTTTGTACAACATGGTTTGAAGTTAACATTAAAATTATAAAATCATAATTTATACTTATAAAATTATAAATAGAAATAGTTTTCTTGATAACTGCTGAAATTTAGTTTAACTTTTTAATGGGAAGTAGTTTAGGCTCCGAAGAAGTGGATTCTTTCCCTCAAGTTTTTCATCCTAGCAACACTGTATTCCCTGGGAATGTTGCATTAAATTTGGCAAAACAAAACAGGTATTTGCTGTTAAATATTTACTCTTGCAACAAGGTATCATTGCAGTTGGAAGCAGGAAGTTTGAAGCTGTCATATTGGAGTGAAGTGTTTCCATAGGAACTGAACTTATTAAAATCTTCCTGGAAAACTGAACTTGTGTTTGTAGTCCCAAATTTAACTGCTGTTAAAAGTTTTGTACTTCTGTTTTGTATTACTTAATGATGTTAAAACTGGGTTTCCAGCAGATGTGCCCTTAAACAGAAGGAAAAATAAGCTTAAAAACCTTTGGGCAAAAGACTTCCATGTTTTTAGTGACTGTGTTTTTAATGAGTCTGTGTTTGGCTGTGCTTGATGACTTTTTTACTAAATAAGAAGCTTCTGAATGAATTATTAGTTCTGTAGTTACGTGAAAATCAGTAGATAAAACATTTACCAAACCCTGTAGGAAATTACAACACAACCTTGAGAACACACAGCTAAAAATAGCCCGGAGTGCTGTGCAGGGATTCAGGAGCTCAGCTCAGAAATGCAGAGTCATTAAGGCAGTTCTGGAGGGAGTGAAAACTCCACGTGGATTTGGACAGAACCCCAGGGATGGGGAAACTGGATATCACGTATTTGTCATTGCTTTATCTGAAATAAAACACTGTTTGTTTAAATCAGGACGTCTCATGGTCCTAAATAAGATATTGAGGTGCAAAAATCTGGTGGATTTAATATCTGACCTCAGTGCTCCGTTGCTCTTCCTCCAGCACTGCTGGGTAAGCTCAGTTTAATAATCCTGCTGTCCTTTCTCTGTGGTGCAGGACGAATTTGGAAGCCCTTCAGAAGAAGCTGGAGGAGCTGGAGCTGGATGAGCAGCAGCGCAAGCGCCTCGAAGCCTTCCTGACCCAGAAACAGAAGGTGGGGGAGCTGAAGGATGATGACTTCGAGAAGATCAGTGAGCTGGGAGCAGGGAATGGTGGTGTGGTCTTCAAAGTGTCCCACAAGCCCTCTGGGCTCATCATGGCAAGGAAGGTGAGGGCCTCAAAACCAGCGGCGTGGGGACGGTGTTTGTTAAGGAGGCTCTGAGATACAGGAGCTTTAGTTGGAGAAGTAAGGGGTGTTGACACACAGAAATGACTATTTAATGCCTCCTTTCAGAGAATTTGATGTGCTTCCAAAAGTAGGAAAGGTTGCACTTCCTTATCTTACCTAAATTTCCCAGTTTTTCAGGAATAGTGTCCCATGTGTTAGTCATGAAAGGGTGGGCATTTGTCCCTCTCCCCCCTCTCCCCCCCCTCCCCCCTCTCCCCCCTCTCTTCTCCCCTCTCTTTTCTCTTCCCTGGAGTAGAAGGCCTAAAAGAAGTTACTGGAAGTTATAAATTAGGGAAAAGTGACAATATTCTGCATTTAGAGGAATGGCAAAGCTGTCACCTGTCTTAAGAGCTTCCTTCACGGGCACACACCAGAAATGGGCTCTGGATGATGCTGGAGTAAAAGAGAACTCAAAAAAATGGGAATGAGGGAATGCACTGGAGTTCAGTGCCATCTCCTGTTGTGTAGTTCCATCATGGGGAGCAGAGTTCTGTCCTTGGGGTGGGATATTTTTCAGTGCTTCAGCCCCGTGCTTTCCAACCTGGAGCAGTTGGGACCTGCTTCGTAGGAGAGCTGAGATTTTAAATTTTTGTCTTGTGGCTGAAATAGCTGGATGTTTTAATTCTCATTCTGTTGACGTGAGGAGCTTTCGCTTCCTCTCAGGATCTCTGGGAGCAAAATGCAGTGCAAAGGATAAAGCCCAGGTCACCCTCATCCCAGGTCCCATTGTTATGCTGCACTGAGAACTTCCTTTTTTTTTTTTTTTTTTTTTTTTAAGAGAAGTTAAAGATTTCAAATGTTTATTTTTAAGAGGGATACACTGCTGACTTAGAGAATAAACCATCCTCAGGACACACTTTGAAGAGAAGCAAAGAAAAAAAGCCCAATTCTGAGGTGTGAGAATTACAAAATATACAAGTCACTGAGGTTTTCTTGATCTAAATCGATTTAATTGATTTTTTTTTTTTCCCCCCACCTGCTGTGGGTTTAACAGGAAATTTTACCTGAATTCATTCATATTTGATGGAGCTGGTTGCTGAATTGCAGTTCTCTTTGATACATCAACTAAAATTTTATTTTTGTAATGGCTCTTAATCTTTCATAAAAGAAACACACTTCTTGTATTGGGTGAGATGAACAGTCTGGTGGAATGAAGTGTTGAGGAGGTTTTTAACTGGGGGTTCAGCCCATCCCTTCCACTAATGCTTTGCAAACACCTGTAAAGACATTTTTCAGCTGCTTCTGAGTCCGTGCATCTTTGACACCTTTCCTTAGGGAAATGTGCTGGAACACAAAAGTTTCTGATGGAGAGGTATTTTGTGAAAAGAAGGTGAAAGTCCTGCCTTTTCGTGGGTGCTGGTGTTCCAACTTTGTTGTGGCGGGCTGTAGTTTCGAAAAGAAGGTGGAATTCCTGCATTTTTGTAGGTGCTGGTGCTCTGACTTTGTTGTGGTGGGTAAAAAAACAAGGATGGGGTGATTTTACAGTTAAATTGTAGAGTAATCCCAGTTGGAAGGGGCCTCTGGAGGGCATGAAATCCAACCTTCCCAGGCTCAGAGCTATTGAAAACCTGTTCCTCGGGGAGGGCACTTGGCCCCTGTGCCAATAATAACCAGGAGTGGGTTGTTTCCCAGTTGATCCACCTGGAAATCAAACCTGCCATCAGGAACCAGATCATCCGGGAGCTGCAGGTCCTGCACGAGTGCAACTCCCCCTACATCGTGGGCTTTTATGGGGCCTTCTACAGCGATGGGGAGATCTCCATCTGCATGGAGCACATGGTGAGTTCATTGAAGGTCATCGGTGCAGGGGGATAAAAGGTTGGATGGGACCTTACATTGGCACTTTTTGTACTTATCTGTCAGTGGTTCCCTCAGAAATGTGTCTGAGCTGGGTAATTAGCAGCCCATTAGTGTAAAACCCCGGGTGTCACAGCTGAGGGGACAGTGCTTGAGAGGGACCTTTCTACTCCAATAAAGAGTGAATTCTGGGGTTTGGGTTTGTTCTGCAAGGCTGAGCCTGGGATTTGTTTTACCCCCTTCTCCAGTCCCTGCTCCTCTGCAGAAGTCGAAGCTGTACAAGTGTAGCCTCCCTTTATCCATGTTTTTTTCTGTATTTCAAAATATTTACCCAATTCTCCTACTTAAGCACTTGCTCTGATTTGGATTCAGGTTGGTTTTTTGTGCAGAACGGGCCAGATAGCTTCTAGTTTTTTCTTATTTAGATGAATCCATATTGTTAGGATTTGTTTTATCCCCATCTCCAGTCCCTGCTCATCTACAGAAGCTTGTACAAGTGTAGCCTCCCAAGGCTTCTCCTTTATCCATGTTTTTCTATATTTCAAAATATTTACCCAATTCTCCTACTTAAGCACTTGTTCTGATTTGGATTCAGGTTGTTTTTTTGTGCAGAATGGACCAGATAACTTCTAGTTTTTTCTTATTTAGATGAATCCATATTGCCAGGATTTGTTTTATCCCCATCTCCAGTCCCTGCTCTTCTCTGGATGTTGAAGCTGTACAAGTGTAGCCTCCCAATGACTTCTCCTCTATCCCTGGTCCTCCTGTTTTGTTTTATTTCAAAATATTTACCCAATTCTGCTACTTAAACACTTGTTCTGATTTGGATTCACATTGTTTTTTGTGCAGAAGGGACCAGATAGCTTCTAGTTTTTTTCTTACTAAGATAAATCCGTATTTTGTCCTTTTTTTTTTTAAATTCCACAGAAAATGCAAACACAGAGGACGGCGAACAAGCCCAGAAGGATCTTACACAACTTTTTTAACGCCAAAAAATATTTTTAACCGTACTTCATTTTAATACAAAGTACACATTCTTCTCGACATCTGTTTGCCTTTCTCCAGCCATATGGAGCCAAACATGAAAAGTAAATTCTCTGTAATTAAAGGGCAGCCAGATCTGTTGCCTCCCTTGCTCTGCGGAGCTTTTTAACCCTGTGAAACACAACACATCTGCAGACCTTTTGATTTTTTCTTTTTCCCCCTTGAAAAAAAAAACCCAACCTGTTTCTTTGGAGGGGAGCTGTATCTTTTTGGTGGCAAGTACATGTGATTGTTTTAGTGCTTCTGTGGCCTCTCAGAATTTTTAGAAGGAATCGATGGTTGCTTAGGAACGAGCGCTCACGATCCCGTTCTGAGGCGTGTGAGAGCCAAGGGAAGGTGTGCATCCCCCAAAACACAGATCCCTGCTGGGAACTGGGAAGAGTCAGGGCTCTCAAAATTGTGGAGAGTGCTGAAAAGCAGGAAAATAGATGTTAAAACTGGCTGAAATAGCTGAAGTGTCACGGACGTGCACGTCCGCCGTCGGTCAAAGCGAACAAGGAGAGAGATGGTGGTGGGGTGTGATTAGAGGGAGAAATAAAAGGCCTAAAGAAATCAATTTATTTAATTCATTTAATTAACAGGGAATAATGTATCTGACAGGGAATATCATATATCTGACAGTAAATGTATTTCAGTTTACAAGAAGGCAGCGTGAAACCTGGTGGTTCAGGGCTGGATCTAAGTCAGACTGGACACGTGATTTTACACATAGGACAACTGATCACCGAGTTCTGAATTTATTTAAATTTTGATTATTTGAACTGTAGTCTTAATTAAGCCATTAAGCTTAATGCAGATCATTGGGTGGAAGTTTTTGGGATGAACATCTCCATTGTCTTATTTTTGCACGGGTCTCTCTCAGCCGTTACCACTCAGAAATCGTATTTTTAGCCATGGGTTACAAAACAGAAGTAGGGATGGGAACAAAAAGTTGGAGGTGGAAAAGGCATGGAACTTGAGTGTTTGATATTTTTAGGTGCCTGAATTCCAGATCAATGCCTGACTTTGCTGAGCAGCAAGGATTTAACAGGCAAGAGGAGTGGAGGCTGCTCCTCAAAGACACTGAAGGTTCAATTGTGTTCAGCCTTGTCTGGTCCTCAGGGAGGGGGAAAAAGGTGGTTTTTTTTTCTGTACAAAATCCTTGTTAATACACCAGTGTCTCAGCAGAGACAGCTGTCCAGAAATTCAGGCTGCTTTTGCAAGACTTTTATATAGATGTTTTTTTCTGCTGGTGTATTTTTAATCGAGTGTGGAGTGTGTGGGTGTGTTTTTTTACAAAAATACATGATCAAATAAGTATTTATATACTTCCCTCCTCATAAGAGTTTTTTTGCTTTTAGTCCTCTAATAATAAAACTTCACATTCCACTTTTTTTGCTTTACATGCTTAAATGGTGGTGAGAACTCCAAAGGATGGGAAAAGGCAAAAGGCAATTGCTTTCCCCAGCTGGGTTTTTATCCTGAATACTGGGAGTTATCCAGTGCTGATCCAGACAAGAGGATGTCGTTTTAAATTTGAAAAATAACCTTCTGATTTCTTCTTTGGTTGTGCCTCCTCTGCTCAGGAGAGTCTGGACCTTCTGCACGAGCCTATTGTTGAATCAGTTGCTAAAAATAAATAGCTTTTTTTTTTCCAGTTTTCCTTCTGCAAAGCTCTTGGCAACAGTGGGATATATTTGCCTTTGCTCTGTGGGGATGTGTGTGTGTGTGCAGTCAGTTTATTTAATCCAATAAACAAGGCCATCACTTACTATGGAACTTTAAACCCATTTATTCCAGTTTTGGTTCTTTCAGTGCCAAACCACGTTGCCAGAGTCACCCTGCACATGCAGAACTAAGAGGTGTAGCATCCTCTGATTTTCAGGAAGAGAGCTCTGTCTTTTCCAGTGTCATGAGTTTTCATCCCCATTAATCAGAATCCATAGAATCTTCTCTTTTGGAGGGGAGAGTTACAGGAATCTATAGAATTCCTGCTCGCTCGGAGCTGTCTGTGCACAGAGATCCAAACCACGGAAATGCTCCGTGGAAGAGCATTGTGTGCAGTGTTTATTTGAGGGGATGTTGTTAGTGACCAAATGTTTGTTTAAAATAAACATAAAAGTGGCTCATTGCTCCCGGGGAGTGATTTATTGGGGTCAGATGTGAACCGTGACGGCGTTAAATCAAACGTGAAGAGCTTCTCTTTCTGAACATGTCTAGGTTTGGGTCTGTGGTCCTGTTTGAGGTGTTTGAGAGTAATTTAATTGAAGCTTGACCAGTCAAATATTTGTTCTTAGGATGGTGGCTCCTTGGATCAAGTACTGAAGAAGGCTGGGAGAATTCCAGAGCAGATCCTGGGCAAAGTCAGCATCGCGGTGAGTGTGTCCAACCATCCCAAAGGCTGGATGGGGGCTTTGTTCCCAGGGCCACAGCCACGAGGGCACCTCTTCAGGATGAGGGAGAGGGCAATATTCCCAGATTTCTTTTAAGAAACATCTTTGTCCATGTCGTTGTTTGGTAGCTCAGGGCATTGGGAAGATGAACGTGGGGTTTGCTTTGGGAATGATTCCCTTGGGTTTGCTTTGATTCTCTGCTTTTGGATCAGCTGATCCAAAAAATTCAAAAATTCGGTAAGAACTGAGTTAACACTTCCTGAAAAAATTTGGCATGTTACCTTTTCATGTCTGTTCTGCAACAAGCTCTGTGTCTAAAACTTCCAGGAAGGGGTTGGTTGACTGTTTTTCTAGTCTGGGCTGGAGGCACAAATTAAAACTCAGTGTTGATTTGCAGTGATTACATTTTGGGATTTCTGTGAAGCTGCATTCAATTGGAATTCTTCTAGGGAAAATCATGCAATCAGCTCTTCTGCTTCCTAAATTAAATTCTTTTATTTTATTTGCCTTTAGGTAATAAAAGGACTCACATATCTGAGAGAAAAGCATAAAATAATGCACAGAGGTGAGATAAAAGTTGATGTGGTAACTTTTCTTGAATGTATGTTTTTATTCAAGATAAATTGCATTTTTGTGTTTGTTCTTTATAGTTCAAAATGACTTTGGTTCAGAGAGTTTTTCTTGGGTAGTGTAAGGCAACCTTTTAGTTTTAAATCCAAATCTCTTACCATGACTGTTGTGTATCTTCAGCATCTGTCTTACTGCACTTTCTCTGGGTTCATAATCTGGGCTTAAACCTCTGTTCCTGTGTTATATGTGCACACAGAATTTCTGTCTGTGTTTGAAACTGCTTGCAGTTAAAACCTCTGACCTAAAATTCATCTGACTGTTCAACATTCCTGATTGCCATTAAAACTTTTCAAAGGAAGTCCCTATTTCCCCCAGCTGTCTTACACTCACAGGCTGTTTAGAGACATCTGTCCTGCAGAATTGCATCTTTTTTGTACTTTTAAACCATTTTAAAAGTGTGGTGAAGCTCTGTAAAAGGGGACTGTTGCTTCTCCCGGGTCTTTAGTTACTTAAAAATTGATATATTTGATTATTTTCTGCTTATAGATGCCCTTTATTAAAATCCAGCTCTTTTATTAATCTACTGGATGTTCCATTAAAGAAAAATGACACTTGGGAAGGTAATAAAAGCATTACTGGTGCTGTGGGTGTCAGTGGAAGGCTGGAGATGGAGCAGTCCATGTTTGTGCTCGTATGTGCAGACCCACCAGCTGCTGGGGGAGGTTTGGACCATCTGAGATGGATCCTCAGAGCATAAAAATATCTTCAGCAGACATTAATGTGTCGGAGTTTACATTTGTTGCCCAGCCCCAAAGGTGTAATTAGCACTCCTGCCTCGTACAAGCTGTTGTGGGATCACCTTACACCGTGTTCATTGCACATTCCTGGTTTAAAAAACCCCCAGACAATCCAATATAGCTCTGGTCTGGAGCAAGGGGGCTGGAGGTGGACTCTGGAAAGATTTCTGGTGGTAGTTGTAAAGTCATTTGTCTGTTCAGAGCACGAGGGAGACTCCTGGGGAAGAGATCATGTTATTTTAGGGAATCCTGGCAGAGTTCCTGCTGTGCCTTGTGGTTCTCACCTCAGCCACAGCAGTGCTTTGTCACTGTGTTGATTGGTTGTTCTTGCTCAGCAGAGGCAGCAATTATTATTTATTTATTTCTAACCAGTTTTACAGTCTCTAAATCTGATAAATCCAAACTGAAGCCCTCCTGACCTTGTGGAAGTGCAGCTTCACCTCTCAGTCTTTGCTCCATCAGAGGTTACACTTCAGGTTCATGGACCAGCAGAAGTTCCTCTTCTACATTTCTTCCAAAGTGACTGGGTTGAGTGTGCCCTGCAGTGTAAAATTCCATGTACACGTGGTGATTTTTATTTTTCCAGCTCAGTTTCCTGCCTCTGATCTGTCCCCCAGTGTGTCTGTGCTCCAGGCTGCCCTTCCTGCAGTGCTTGGAGCCCCCCACATACAAGTTGTGGTGCAGGTGAAGCTTTTTCTGGCAGTTCCACTTTTCCAAACTGCCTCTTCCTTGAATCCCAGCTGAAAAAAAAAATAAAAAATTAGTGCTGGCCAAAGCACTTTGCTCCTGCTCTGTGTCAGCATTATTTTGGTGACCCAGCTCTAATAATTGCAGGTTGCTGTGCTTTGCTTTCTCTGGCTTTGCCACAGCACTGCACTGACAGGGTGTGAACATCATCTCACAGGGGCTGTTTGTTCTCACTCCTCCACCCCTGGGGAAAAATGTGTGATTTGGTGGGCTCAGTGTAGTAAGATCTGGTTGGGTTTGTGCTGTGGGGAGAGTGGGTGGCTGAAAAACCAAGAGACATCCCCGTGGAACATGAGAACAGAGGGCCAAACAATCTGTTCTTAAATCTGAAGAGAGCAGGGCTTGGGAGAGCTCGTTTTCAGGGAGGAATTCATCCTGTTATTATGTTTTGTTGTGTGGCAACATCAGCCAGTTTGTAATATTGAGCTTAAACTGCTTCCACCACAGGTGTGCCCTGGAGTGACTGGGAGGAGAAGGGTTCAGTCGTGATGGCAGGCAGCTCAAGGAAGGAGTTATTGGGGCTTACTGAAGCAGGAATGGAAAGTATAGTCCTTTTGTAGAGTGTTAGTTCATCTGGAGTGCCCTGCTTTGTGTTCTGGGCTGTGAACAGGCTTGATAGAACTCACAAACCCTCAGAAAGCCAAACTGGTGGGACACAAAGGCCCAGGGAGGGAAGGGGCAAGGAGAGTGACTGTGCTGGATATTTTCATATCATCTCCTGTTCTGTTAAATGAGGACATTTGTGGTCCTGGCTGGAGTGAAATCCTCTCTGGGAATTCTCTTCTTGCACAGAAACTGCTTTGTGAGGTTTCTGAACCCCGGGGTAGGAGGTGCCACCCAGCAGGGAGGTGTCAGGGCTCTGTTCCAGGGGGTCAGTTCACAGTATTCCCATGGGATCCTGCCTTGGGATGTGGAAAGTCCTTGGAAGATCCCAGTAATGTGCTGCAGTTCCCATGGCTGGTGTGTGTCCTCAGTGTCTCACTGCTCAGTGACTGGTGCACAGGGAATTCTTGCCAGGGGGTGTGACAATGTCCAGGGCCACCTTTCAGAGCTGGGTTTGTGCCCGTGGGGGAGAGCAGAGGGTACAAACCTCTTCCAAGAGGGATCTCAAGACATTCTGGAAGTTTCTTTGTATCAACTACCTCCCTTTTCAGTGCCAGGTATCCCTCCCTCTGGACTGGTGGAGGAATTCTCTAGAATTCTCTAGAATTCTCTCCCTGGCTAGTCTAGGATGATACATGAAATTTCTTTAATTTTCCTTAAAACTTAAATACTTACATAACACACTTTGTGCTCCTGTTGTCATTTTTCTCCCAAGTGCCAGCACGGATTCTGCAGGATGCCTTGGCATTCCCATTCTCCTGGCAATACAAATCTCTGGTTTCCAGAGAAACTGCTCAAGTGCTCAGAGGCTCCTTGGAATTAAAATAGCAGAGGTGCTACATTTAGAGGGGTGGGAAGGCAGCAGCCTCCCAAACATCACTCTGATCCCACTGCCTGGGGAGGGTGGAAATACTCCAGGGAAGTGAAGCTTTGTGCAGAGATGCAGGGAGGAGACACTTTGCTGTGCTGTTGTGAGAGGGGCAGCCTGGCTTTAGCACCTGGAGGAACACTGAGGGTAAAAGTGGTGTCACCACATCCCAGGTGGATTCCAAACCACCTAAAGACACTTAAAACCAGAGTGTTGTTTGGGTCGCTGGCAGAGGAGTGTTAATGATCTTTTTTTGTCATTTAATTATGAAGTATTAATGAACTCTGGAGATTAAAGGGAGGATTCACCCTTTTGTTCTCAGCAGAACCCGTAGATGTGCACTGAGGAGCAGCCCAAATCTGGGATTTGTCCAGGCTCTGCTGTGCTTCCAGAGTATTTTGTAAACATTTTCCACCTTGTTTTTGCAGAGAGCTTTAGGTGCAGATTCCTGTGCAGCTGGGAATGTCTAAGCTCTGCTGCCTCCTTCCCTGCACCATCTGCTTGGGCTTTGTGTTTGTGTCTGTTCTTTTTCTTTCCTTGTTTTTCCCTCCTGCTGGAATTTTAACTGGTAGGTGAAGCTCCTGGACTTGCTGCCTGTCCTGCAACTGAGGAAATCATCCCAGGACACATCCCTGTGCCTGGACAGCTTCAGTTCCCTGGGAAAGGAACATCAGGGACCAGAAAATGGAGCCACACTTTCCAAAAGTTCCAACTACCCAAACTTCCTGTTGCTCCTTAAAAGGGGACTGGGGGGAGAAACAGCTGAAACAGAGTTTTATCCTCATTTCCAATCCCTGTGGATCTTGGTCAGTGGGGCAGAACCTCCTGCATGGAGATCTTCCCCAGTGAGGAGGAGTCCTGTTTCCATCCCACTGACACCACAAAGGAAGGTCAGTCACTGAACTGAAAACCACTTGGAAAAGCAAATAAAAACGTGCTGCACACTATGGATTTCTGGATCTGCTCAGAAGGGAAATTATGATTCTCTTTCTTCAAAACTAATCTATAATTCCTTTTTTTTTCAGTAGCACTGCTTTGCCACTGTGTTCTGTTGGTTGCTTATTTTGATAATGGGTTGGTAATGACCAGCTAAGCAGTGAGATACATTTAAAAAAACCATCTTGCAGCTATGAAAGAAACACTAAACACTTGTTCCCTGTACCTTGGCATTCACAAAGAGCTGTTATTAGTTGCTTGGCTACCAGTGACCCTTATCAAATTTCCATTTAGGAAAAAAAGTGATGAATTCGAAGTCATGGGGGGGGGGGTTGTGGCAGGAAAACCTGAAAGTGTTTTAAATACACGTTTTCAGTGATAGGATAATTATTTTTCAGAGCTTTAAAAAAAACTCCAAAACCAAACATGCCAAAAACCCCCGAAAACCAAACAAAACAGCAAACAACCAACCATCACCACCCCAAAAAACCCAAAGCCAGAACACACTCCAGGGAGTGTTTTGCTATAGATGTGAAGGGATGATAGTGTGGCTGCTGTAGTTCATTGACCTTTGTAAATTAAATATGTGGGGCCTCTTTATTGATCATTTCTAGGCAAAAGAGCATCCTTCAAGAGGAGTTATGCTGTCATACACTTATTTATCTCAGAGGAGATAATTTATCTGCAAAGAGGTTTTACGTGCCCAGACCTAATATGTAAAAACCAGAAAACGGGGTGAAATCAAAAAACTAATAACTTTTGCATAAATTCAAATATTTTTGTTTATCTGTAGTTAGAGAGTCTGGGAGGGAACCAAATCTCTCCTCTGCTCATTCCCAGAGAAGGGACAGAATTGTGTCATAGGAGGGAAACAAGGGGAGATACAGAATTCTCTCCTCTCCTGTCGCTTTT
The DNA here is from genome assembly GCF_001715985.3 of Manacus vitellinus. Classification (NCBI taxonomy): domain Eukaryota; kingdom Metazoa; phylum Chordata; class Aves; order Passeriformes; family Pipridae; genus Manacus; species Manacus vitellinus. The sequence goes on along the minus strand of NW_021939189.1, from coordinate 2,165,764 downwards.
ATTGTCAAATTCCCATTTTATCTCTTGTGAATATAAATCATCCATTTGTTTGTTTGTTTGTTTGTTTTTTTCCAGATGTTAAACCCTCTAACATTTTGGTAAACTCTCGAGGTGAAATCAAGCTCTGTGACTTTGGTGTCAGTGGACAGCTGATAGATTCCATGGCAAACTCCTTCGTTGGCACTCGCTCCTACATGTCTGTAAGTGCAGATTTTACAGCTTTGAGGGTGTTATGGTGGAGTTATCAAACTCCTGGTGATCAAACAAGATCCCAACTGGTGCTGTTCCTGCTGCTGTTCATAGTTCAGCACTTCCTGCACTCCAGGAGTATTCCAGTGTCACATCAGACTGTGTGTGTGGGGAGAGCTGTTGCAAGAAAAGCCACGACCTTGGGATATTTATAACCCTCCAAGAGAGCTGCAACTGTGTCTGCATTCCAGAATCCAATTGCTTAATGCCTTTGGGGGTTGTATAAGTGTGTCTCCAGAAAAGCACAACGTTTGTGGTTTGTTTTCCTGCTGGAATGGGGTCCTCTTTCCATTTTGCTGAGGTCACTTACGTAGGGAAGGTGCTGCCTGAGTGGGGCTGCTCCCAGATCCTGCAGCAACCAGAGAAATCCCAGGAGTTTCTAGTGTGGGCAAGGCCATGGGGGCTAATCTAGCACTATTTCCAGAGTGTTCTGTGTTCCTGTGGGTGAGGAACACCTTGGAACTGAGCTCTCTGCACTGTGGAGAGGCACAGCTGATGGCAGGAACAGCTCTGTTGTTTCACACACACCTTGCTCAGCACTTGAGGAACTTGTGCAGTTGCTCAGAGGTTTGGCTGCAGGGTTCAAACTGTGTGGGTTTAGACTTAAAGGAGAAAAGAACAACCTGCTGGCTCTGTTCAGCAAGGGGCCTGCATTTCAGCAGCAAAGACAGCATTGTCTTCTTGTCATTGAATATTGGTGACAGACCTGAAATCAAACTGTGGTTTGTGTTCTCCTGTGAACCTGGGGCTGCTGCTAATGAGCAGAAACCAATTTACAGCCCCATTCCATTCTGCTGGATCTCCCTTTTCCTTTGAGTGGAAGGAATGAGAGCCACGTGCTCTCTGCCTTCAGGTTTCTTCAGTTTATTGTTTTTACAGGCTGAGGTTTAGCTTTGCTCTCTGGCCTCACGTCACAGCCCAGGCCTCGGGGGTGATTTTGCTTTCACAGTGTCTGAAGTACCTTCCTTTCAGCAGCTCCCTTTCCATACTTATGTACATATGGAATTGTTCCATGCCAAACATGCTTTTCTGCCATCTGGAGGTGTGTTCAATCAGCAGTGTTTAACTTGAGCAAATGTCTAGATTGTAATTATTTTTTTTATAACTGCCACTCTCCACGTTTCCTGGTTTTTCTCATCCACTCACTTCTTCCTTTACACTTTTGTTTTATGAAAACCTTTGGGTTTGGGCATCTCATCTGTTGTCCAGTTGTGTAGTTTATCCAGGTGACTTTGGAGCTAACTGAGGTGGGACACTGGAGAAAGCTCAAATATAACCTAATTTAACAAAACTATCACCTACCATGGCAGAGGGAAGAGACATTACAGTAATGCTGCATTCTCACATTCTCTGGGAGTAAGGCTCAAACTACATATGGATTTTTCCAAAATATACACGTAGTCAGACAAGAATCTGCACCATTTCCATAACATATGGGTTTGGTTTTTTAAAAAAAGAGAACAGAAAAGCAAAGTGAACATTTTCTTTGAGCAGAAATGGATCTGGGGGGAAGCAGAGCAGCTTCTCAGGGAAACCAGGTGAATCTTCACTGCCCAGCCCAGTTTGCTTTCTTGCTGTTTAGCAGCCCCATCATCATTAATAGGTGCAACATTCAGATATTGTGCTAAAGGAATAAAACAGCAGCATAATTGCATGATTTCTAAACAAGTCCCCAAGTTGAGGTGATGGTGTGTAGAGTTTGTGGAACTCCTGGACATCCAGGTGAGAGATTTAAAGGAAAATATCACTAAGTCTCTCACTGGAACGTGTCACGTTAATAAGTTGAGGTTTCATCCTTGACTTTATGTATTTTATTGCAGAATTCAGTTTTTAATTTCTTGTTTCAATGTTCTCTCTCCCCCCCCTCCTTTTTTTTTACAGCCAGAAAGGCTCCAGGGAACTCACTACTCCGTGCAGTCGGATATCTGGAGCATGGGGTTGTCCCTGGTAGAAATGGCTATTGGCAGGTACCCAATTCCCCCTCCTGACTCCAAGGAGCTGGAATTAATGTTTGGCTGCCCCGTGGAGGGGGATTCTCCAGTCACAGAGACCTCACCCAGGCAAAGAGCACCGGGTCGACCGATGAGCTGTGAGTTCAGTTCTGCCCTGAAGGGGTTTTTTAGCTGGTGTTGGTCTGCACAGTGTGGCTTTAAACTCTGTAAAAACCAGGATTGGGTTGGGCACCTGGCTCAGCCTCAGCTGAGGTGTCTGAGAGTTGAGGAGCAGAGATCCTGTTGTTCCTGGTGCTTGTGCACAGCCCAGTTGTTCAGATCCCAGCCTGGTGGGGTTCCTCTCCGAGATGCAGTGCTGATCCAAGGGCAGCAGGACAATTCCCAGAGCAGTTTATGCTTTGGATCAGACCTAAAGCAGTATCTCCTTGCATGAAACTGTTACCCAGTTGCTGTTGCACCTCTTTTTCCTGTAAACCTACCGGGTGCCACGTAACAACAGTGCATGACTTGGGCTTCCTGAAGCCCCCCTACCGTGGGAGGAGACTAAAACTGTGTTTTTCCACTTCTCCAATTCCTCCTCAGCCTATGGACCAGACAGCAGACCCCCCATGGCAATCTTTGAACTCCTTGATTACATCGTCAACGAGGTAATTTATGCACTTACCAGTTTGATCTCACACAATTGTAAAGTTTTAAAGCATCCCAGAATTTGAGGGGATGTGGGGTCAGTGCTCTTTAATTTGGTTTAGTTTTGTGACCAACCTAATTCACAAAAGTATCTTTGAAATAGCTAAGCTCCAAGGTTTGTTAGAGATTGATATTTTAGGACTGATTGTGTGTTTGCAGTATTTTCACAAGTTCTGCTGGAGCTCACGTGACTCCACTGCTTGTGTTCTTCCAAAAAAAAAACCCTGCTCATGTTAGCTGTCATTTGTAAGAGCTGGATAATGATTGTTCCAGGGGAAGGAATTATTAAAAGTGTGTCCAACACACCTATTTCAAAGGCACAGTTGGTGGCTGGGTCCCTGCACTGCTTGTGCTGCTGCTCATGGACTGACAAATTGCTTCTGTAACTTGTCTGCCTGCACAGCTCTCTCACATTACAGAGCTCTTTTGCATGTTATATAACACTTTAATATGCCAGCACCAACTCTTGGAATAGAGTGAGCACTGAATTACTGGAGCTGCTGTGGCCCTGCTCCTGGAGCATCCCTGAGGGCTCACTTTGAGCTGAAAAGCTGCAGTAGTTGAGAATTTGGCAAGATTATCTCCTGCCACCTCTGATTTAGCACTATCTTCAGCAAGAGCTGCTCCCTCCAACACAGCAGGGAGTAACTGAGAGCAGGTCACATCTCTGCTCTGGAGATACAACCCAGTGTGTTTCCAGGACCTACAGAAGGAAAACTTATCCCTGGTCCTGTAGCAGGTGCCCTGGAGAACAAGGCAATAGCAGACAGGTTTCTGGAGTCCCTCTTCTTCCAGTATCAGAATTCTTTTTGAATTCAGAGCCTGAACAAACTCATTCCCTGGAACAGAATATTTTGATCCAAATGACTGTGGTACTACTGAGGTGCAGGACATTTTTCCCTCAGTAGTGTGGAGAAGGACACTGTGCCTCCTGTAGTGCCAGCTTAGGCTTTTCACCCCATTCAGGGCTGTGTGCAGGGAAAATAAACCCACCAAAACCCACCCCACGCCTCAGAAACTGTCTCTGCTCTGCTTTATTCCTGAAACCCCTGAAGTGCTGCAGCTGTGAGTGATCACCCAGGTCAGGCAGGGCTTCCCAGCTCTGCTCACATGTAGGGCATGGAGTTATGCTGGATGACTGCTGATTTTAAACATTTATTTGTTTATTTCTTCGTAGCCACCTCCAAAACTGCCCAGTGGTGTTTTTGGTTCTGAATTTCAAGATTTTGTTAACAAATGGTGAGTATTTACTCTCTGGCTGGGTGGCAGAGGGGCACCCTGGGGCTCAGCCCTGCTGCCTTTCTGAACCAGCCCCCTGGCAATCAATGTCCCTGCTCTGGGCCGTGGCAAATGTGGAGGCATTGCAATTAGCACAGTCCTCTTGCTGTGTTAATTTGTGCCCAAAACTCATTTTACAGAGAACCCCAAAGCTGAGGGCTGTTCCCCTCTTCCACACTGAATTTCTGCTGCTCTGTGCACAGAGATCAGCACTGAAGGCCCCCCAGCCCTCAGGGACTGATCCTACAGCACAACCAGCTCCTGAACAGGATCATCCCTTCCAAGGATAGCTGGCACCTCATCCTGCAGGAGCTGTGCCCTGGGATGCAGGAGTCTTGCAGGCCCCAGGTGTTTTTTCTTTCCCAGCACCTTTATCACAGCAGCCATTCCCCCATCTCCTCACCTTTCCAGTGACCCCAGCACTGGACCAGGATATTCACTGCTAAAGGAGGCAGCTCACTGCACTCTGAAAAGTTAGTTTATTTATTAAATATGTGTCCTTCCAGTTTCCAAAAGGAAGAACAGCAATGCCATGGCCTTGCCTGATACTGAACTTGAAAAGACTTGGGTAAAAAACTTGAGGAATAAAGTGGTTCCTGTTGTTTTTGTTTAAATGGGAATTTATCTGTCCAGCTTGGTTATAGACCCTCCTCCTGCCTCCACTGAACAATGTCACAGCTCAGGATTTCAGCCCTAAATCTGTCCCTGTGGAACCCACAGAAGGGAATTACAGCCCCAAATCAGTGTTTGAGGGGCACCACAGTGCTGAGGCTTTTACCTGCAGTCCTCAGAGCCAAACACACCCAGCATGACCCAACTGGAGCTTTGTTTTGAGAGGTGACAGTGTGTAACTTGTGCAACACTTTGTGTTTTCCCAGTTTAATTAAAAATCCTGCTGAGAGAGCCGACCTGAAGCAGCTGATGGTAAGTGAATGTTCTTAATTTGAATTAAGACCCCCCTTCCCTGCAGGTTTGGCTTCCTCAGCTGCCCCACAGCAGGTCAGAGCACATGGCCTGGGGTGTGTTTGTGGCCCTTTAATGCTTATAAATCAATTATCAGAAGAATTCTCTCTTGGATTTATTAGTCATTATTAAAATATATATATTATTACCTTTGGGATGACAAAAGAACAAAACTCCTCATAGTATATGGGTCCATTAATAGTTAAATACATTTTTATCTTCTGTTATGAAACACAAAACTCCTCTCTCTCTTTTTGCCAGCTTTGTGTTGCAAAATCTGTAGCACCAGGCACAAACAAATCCTGCATTTTTTCACATGAAGTGACCACATGAGTCTCAGTGAATCTTGTCATGGTTTTAAGTGCAATGCCAGGACTTGAGTTGAACTGCAGGAAATCAACTTCTCCCTGCCCTGTGGTGCAAAATGCAAACAGCCTCTGTTCCAAAAAGCCTCCCAGAGCACAGGCAGACATTTTCCAGGGTATTATCTCGAGTGGCTGAGTCACATCCTTATCATATAGAGTGGTGTAAGTGCTCTGCAGCAGGCTCTGTGTGGGCAGGACTCCTCGGGAATGGTTTGCCATGTGCACGTTTCATGTGCCTGTTGTTTCTGTATCCTACAGAAAAGGATTACAGGGGGCTGGGTAGAGGCTGATATTCCTCTGGAATGGTTTGCCATGTGTACATCTCATGTGCTGGTTGTTGCTGTATCCTACAGAAAAGCTCTCCTGTCACTCCGTGTGCTCCGCCAAGTTTTTGTTCCGTAGCTTGACTGCCGCGAGTGGATTTATTGGATTTCTTGTGTTTGGTGGGGTTGTTGTTGAGCAGACTGAGTGCCTGACTAACCTGCTGTTCTCCTGTGCTCAGATCCACGCTTTCATTAAGAGGTCTGAAGCAGAGGAGGTGGATTTTGCGGGGTGGCTTTGCTCCACCATCGGCCTTAACCAGCCCAGCACCCCCACACACGCCGCCGGAGTCTGAGCTGGGGCAGCAGCTCCCAGGCTGTCCCTGGGGACAAAGATGCTATTCCAGTCCCATTCCCTCAGCTTGTACCTGTTCAAACATGTATTTCACCTCTTAAGGAAGAATGTCTTGATAGCATGTGCCAAATGGTTTTCAACTTTGTCATAAACTAATTGGTATCGTTTCGGGTCCCGTCCGTTCACCGACCAACACGTGAGCTGTGTGAGTTCAGTGCTTGCTGATTTTAGGTGATTATGGATATTCTTTCTTAATGAAAATATCACTGGGGGAGGGGCTTTGCCCCCCCAGCTGGTTTGAACTTTCTCAAGACTCTTTGTAAATCGTTGGTACTTCAATCATGCTTTCCCTGATCTCCCCCTGCAGAACGGGATAGGGATGCTCCCAAACTGTCTGTCGAGCTTTGCTGCTGCCCAGCTGTACCTGAAAGTTAAGCCTAAGGGTTCCAATTGTGCTGTTGTTCAGAGATCTCTCTCTTTCCAGGTGAAGAAGGCAAGAGCTCTGCATTTCTTGGAATGTATAGGGCAATATTCTAATTGTAGACTTGTTCATATTTCTATATTTATTTTTCGAACATATCATCATCCTTGGGTTTAGTGATGTTTGTCTTTCTAATTGATTTTTAAAAGTTAGTTCTTGGAAATGTCCTATGGAATCAAGACAATGATCCAAGCACTTTGCTTTCTTTTAACCTAAAGATTCATGACAACTGTGTTTAGTGTCTAAAAATGTATGAAGATCCTCTATTGTTTTATTCTCTCAAGATGTTTAGCAATGGGTTCTCTTAATAAATATATTATCAAGTAACTTCTTGAAGCTTTCTTTTAAGACTCAAAAAACTTAACCAAGGCTTTAATCTGCTCACTGCACTTCATAGTGGTCTTCTGATCAGGAAATGCCTGAAATTCTCTCCTAAAAGGAATCCCCATCAGCCTGGACATGAACTTCCACATGGCCAGCAGGATTGAATATCAAAGGGATAGAACATCCCTCAGCCCAGCAGAGCAGGAAATGACTCATTGACACATCCAAGGTCTCTCCAGCCTGTCCTGGCTGGAATGGGACTGTTGGAGCAGTGACAGCTGGGCAGTGTGCAAATTAAACCCTTCCCTGAGCTTTACACATGGATTGCTCACAGAGCTCCACTGGGACCCTTTGGCTGCTTGGTAAAAGAAATGTGCAGTGTGGGAACAGCCCATTTTTAGGGATTTAACTCCCACTTCACATGTTGCCCCCCCCCCAGACAGCAATAATTTGGACACTGCAGGCACAGGTGTATGGAAGGACAGCAGGGAAAGAACTTTATTGCAACATGCAACAAAACTGGTCTGTTTAAACCCAAAAGCAAGCAAGGGGCTCATTCACGAAAGGCATCGGGAATTATATCCATGGAAACCACTCTGCACCATGCTGGGCACAAATAACACTTTTCAACAGTCCAAATCACCCTTTGGAGCAGAAATGTGCCAAGAAAGGCCAGGCTGGCCACTGAGCTCCTCCCAAACCAGCTCTTCTCACACAGACCTGCAGGGAACTATTTGACACTCCATGACATTTTCAGCTCAGACTTTTGGGGGTTTTTACCTGTCAGTCTTGGGAAAGCTTTACTGAATCTTCTGCACTCCTTAAGACATCCAGGATCCTCAAAATCTAATTAGTCTAGTGCAGCATGAAGCTACATTTACATCCCAACATTCAGTTCCTATTGGTACAAACCAAATAAAAGCCAAATCAACAGGCTCTCATCAACCAGGGGCAGGAACTCACTGGAGGCTGAGTGGTGTGTCCTGCCCACACCCAGGATTCCAGACCCTTCTCCAAGTACAGAAATCACTTTCCATTTATAACTAAGCTTTTAAACTCCTCCTTGAAGATCACAGGAAAGCAGGTGGAGCTGCACTGATTTATGAGGTTACCGTGAGAGAAAAAGTAAATAACAGCAATTTAAGAGTATTACCTCCTTAATACAAGCACCAATTTCTACTGTACAATTTGTGGACAAGTAAAAGGCTCCTTGGCTGCTACTCTGAAGAGCAGGAAGTAGAAAGGACTTCACTGGACAGACTGACAGTACTGAAGAGCACCAGTGGGGACAGAGGGACCTCAGTGCTGCGCTCACAGTTGGGTCGATGGTGCTGGACCTGCACTCCCAGTGCACTGGGAGTAACTCCAGTTTTCCATGGAGCTGAAAACACAGCAGCTGAAAGCTGGAGACAACCCTGGACACATCTTTTCTCACCATGTATCTAGAATTCCCAGTTTAGGCAAAGTGAGGTTGTAACATAATCATTGGTTGAGCACCTGATTTTGTTTGTCAGCATCAGGAAGTGAGAGCAGGTGAGTTATTGCTTTTAGTGTCCACGTTAAATTAGTCTGGCTGATTAATTACCTCTCCCTTCCACATCCAAGGATGTTGTAAAAGCTACATTAGGTGTTCAGTGTGGAATGGATTGTGCTACATATTTGTGCAGCAGATTTTCATTCTTTTAACATCTGAGTCAAGATGTGCCCAGCTTGTGACATTTGTGTGCTCAGTGTCACTGCCCTGGACTCTGTCTCATGTCTCACATAGTTCAGATCCACACACAGCACAACATGGGAATCAGTTGGTGAATTTTAAATGAATGCAGAAGAAATTCCTGAGTCTGTATCAAAAACCATCTCTGATTTTTTTCCCCTCTCAAGAATCGGATTCCTCCTCTTCTTCCTCCTCCTCCTCCTCCTCCTGATGGTCCTGAAGGCTGAGGTGTAGCTGGGTTTGATTGATGGCAGCCTCGTTGTCCATCTGCCCAAGAGTCTGGCACAAGAAAAGAGCTGATTATCAGACCCCAAGTCACTTCTCAAATCAGCATTAAAGCTGTGCAGTCCCAGTGTCACAGTTCAGAGCATTAGACATAATATTTAATAAACAGTGAACACAAAAGTGTTCACACCAAAGTGGTGCTTCCCAACCTCCTGGAAACAGGGATGGGAAAGGGCAAAACCCACAAACCAGCCCCAGCCCAGGCATTTTACAGCTGAGCTTGGCAGGGACAGACAAGGGCGACACGGGGAACGTGAAACCCCCCCGGCCACAGCTCTGCTCGTGCTGAGCCCCCACCGCGGGGACAGCCGGGCACGACCCCCTCACCTGCTGAGTGTCCCCTGCCAGGGCTGAGGAGGGGACGGGGACGTTCTCCTCGCTGGACCTGATCATGGACTGCAGCGCCAGCTCCTCCACCTGGGAACAGGGAGCAGCACAACCCTGAGCACTGCCTGGGCTCTGTAAAACACTGAACACGCAAACCCAGCACCCACCCCGAGGGATTTCACACGCCACAACATTTTTGGCTCAGGCTCTTGGGGTTTTTTACCTGCCAGTCTTGGAAAAGCTTTGTTTCCTTCTGCACTGCTGTTCTAATCTCCTTCATTACCCTTCCCAGTATTCTCAAAACCCAGTTAGTCTTTAGTTCAGCTACCCCAGACTCACTATCCCTTCTCTGAGCAACAGCCAAGAAGGCAAATCATACACTAACAATTCCACTTACCTCTTGTACCCTACATACACCCACAATTCCATGTACCTCCTGTATCCTGCATACACCCACAATTCCATTTACTTGTATCCTGTGTACACTCACAATTCCACTTGCCTCTTGTATCCTGCATACTCACAATTCCATGTACCTCTTGTATCCTGTGTACACTCACAATTCCATGTACCTCTTGTATCCTGCATACACTCAGAATTCCATGTACCTCTTGTACCCCGCATACTCACAATTCCGTACCCCTCAGAGCTGCACCCCAGGTACCACACGTGTACCCCACATGTCAGAGGTGAATGTGGGTGTATCCTCTCGGAGCAGCAGCAGATGGATCCCACTCTCCCCTGACGCACCGAGGGGATTTACGGGTCCCTTTCCCGCGGACTGACCCGCGCAGGGACCATCCCGCCTCTCCTTCCCCGCCCGGAGCGGGGGAGGGGGTCCGCACGGCGGGGCGGCCCTGCCCCGCCGCTCCCGGCGCTCCCTCCCCATTCCCGCTCCCGGTGCCCGTTCCCGTCCCCGCGCCACCCGCAGCCTGCGGAGCTGGTCGTGCAGCGCCGCCTTCCACCCTAGCAGCGTCTTCCTCCTCCCGCTGCGCAGCTCCTGCAGCCGCTCAGCATGGTCGGCCCCGCCGCCCGCCCCGCCCGGCCGCGCACAGCGCCCCCGGCGCCGGGGAGGAGGCACCGCAGCCCGGCCCCCTGACGTCACTGCCCGCCCCAGTGACGTCACGAACGCTACGTCACGGCGTCAATCACATCCCTGCGGGCGGTGCCGCCACCGCCGGCCGCTGCGTCACGGCCCGCGCGGGTGGAACCCGGACCGGGCCCAGCCCGACCGGCCCTCTCCTTTTTCACTCTTCCTTGAAGAGTTTCCTTTTCAGCTCTTGCTCAGACACCCACAACCGACACCATTTTCTCTGTTCCAACTGCATTTATTAGTTGCACAGCCCCTGCAGGGCCCCAGGGCAGCCCCGCCGTGCTCACGCTTCAGCCTTGGCCTTGCCCGCGGGCTTGGCCGCCTTCGGCCTCTTGGCTGCAGGCTCTGCCTTGGCTGCAGGCTCTGCCTTGGGCGCAGGCGGGGCCTTGGCTGCCAGCTTGGCCTTGGCCTTGGCTTTCTTCTCCTCCTTGAGTTTGTGCTGAAAAGGACAGGGAGATGATCAGTGTGACACCCGAAGCACCAACCCAGGTGTGCCAGTCCCACTGCCCCACTCACGTTCTGAGTGTGCCGCAGGATGGTGTTGCGGCGCATGGTCTTGGCATAGGGGTTCAACTTGATCATAATCCTCAGGTTCTTCAGCGGGTTCTTCTTCAGGACCCTGCGGTGAATCTTCTTCCTGAAAAGCACAGACACATAGTGTCACCTCATTTTGCAATGGCAGCTCTGATAAATTCTCCCTGAAATTTGGGCAGCTTAAATTCCTGATGTTTACACCCAGAAATTAAGAAATCCCAGCCCTGTGACAGCCCAGCACAGAGATTTCTGATCCCATAACAAGACCTCACGTTTAGCAATGACTAGAGAAACCACACATGACATTCATTACACAGAACCACTTACTTTGGAGCACGCAGTGCCTTCTGGATTTCTTGGCTTCTCATGATTCTTCCGATATCTGTATTGGTCATCTTGTGCATCGGCAGGCTGGGAAACAAACATTCCCAGCGTGAGTGGATGATAAAACCAGGGCTAATTCACTGAGAACAGGCACTCGGGAAGCAGTGCCAGTGTCCCTTTTCCCCCCACACCCGTGGGCTGCTCTCCCAGCCCGTGTGAGGGGCTGCACTCACTTGTAGTCGCTCTTGAGCGTGGCCGCCTTGCGCCAGGTGCCGTACAGGTCGTCGAGCTTGCGGAACGCGCTCTCCGTCCAGATGCAGAACCGCCCCACGTGGCCCCCCGGAGCGAGTCGCAGCAGGTTCAGCTTGTTCACGTTCAGGAGAGTAATTCCTGTTCAGAACCAGGCAGAGAAATAAATCCCTTTAATTTGTAATTAAATCAAGGACGCACAAACGTTGCAGCTTTTCGGCTTTGACATTACAGAGCCACACACACCTACGTGTGAAAATCTATTATTCAGTCAACAGGAATCACTCTTTTTCCAGATACAAACTTATTTTCAACTGCCCCAAACCCAGTTTAGGGCTGGGAACAGCTGTGACATTTGTCACAAACACCCTCAACATCACCAGAACAGGTTGTTACAAAGAGCGTTATCGGCCACTGCCGTGGGTCAGAACTTCCACACAATCACGTGGTTCAGAAACACGGACCAATGAAGTGGAATCTCATCATTCCAGGCAGTCTCCTGCCAGAAGAGCAGCTGTGTCCCAGTTACCTGGGATGTTCCGGAAGGCCCTGATGATGCCGTTGTCCTCGTTGTAGATGATGCAGGGCCCCCTGCGCTGGATGCGCCGGCGGTTCCTCATCTTGCCCTTCCCGGCCCTCATGCGCTGGGAGGCATAAACCTGGGAAAGGGGGAAGCCTGTGAGCATCCCAACAGCCCAAATCCCACCAGGCACCCCCCACCCCCCAAATCGGTTCAGTCAGAACGTCACCATCATCACTGCGGATCTGCAACACGGACCAGTGAGGAGTTCATCACTCTTTGGGCTCAAAACACACCACCATTGGAATTCCCTCTGTAGGGCTGAATCACCTGCTCTTGGAAACACACCTTACCAACTCACCTTTTTGATGTCATTCCAAGCTTTAAGCTTCTTAAGGAGCAGAACAGCTTCCTTGGTTTTCTTGTAACCCTCCACTTTGTCCTCAACAACGAGAGGAAGTTCTGGAATCTCCTCAATGCGGTGACCTAACAAGAGATTATGTTACAACTGATCTTGGCTGGACCCATGTGTGACAGCTACTGCCTTCTGTATTCACCAATGGTACAACATGATAAACTGGAAATTAAATTTTTCATTCAGCACTGGTCTGGTGGGCTGGAACAGAAGGAGTTTCATTCAGAGAGTGACAACACTGTGATCCCCCCAAAGTCAGAGATGCTCAACTCCAGGCACCAATCAGAACTTCCACACAATCATGTGTTTCAGAAACACGGACCAATGAAGTGGAATCTCATCATTTCAGCAAAACAGATCTTGATTATTATTAAGAGAAATTTATTCCTTGTATATTAATATACTTGATTCTGACCTAAGATGTTTAACATACTCATTTTTAAGCTTGATGCTCCACGTGGAGGTGCAACTTGGCACTGCTGTTCAATGAAATGAATGAAGTAATATTCAGGCACAGTAACCACAGCAGTGAAGTTCCAGTGGAGTCTCAAGGTCTGTCTCACACAGGACTTGCTGTACCTGAGTATTAAGCAAACCTTTGCTTCCACGCACAGAAAGCCAACGGCATCGCCATGTGGTGCAAAATTCCTTTGGAGTCATCCCACAGTACCCAACACTGGCTCAAGCAAACATCCCCAGAGACAGAATTCCCACCTTTGGACATGACCAGAGCCGGCAGGGCAGATGCAGCCAGGGCAGAGCAGATGGCATACCGCTTCTGCGTGATGTTCACTCTGCGGTGCCAGCGCCGCCAGGTCTTGGTGGGAGCGAACATGCGGCCGCCTCGGCACATCTGAGGTGGAGTTAAGAACAACCCTTTGGAATGTTCTCTTCCCAAAGTGACTCTTTAGTGCTTGCTCAGCGTTAGTGGGTCGTCAGCCACCCGTGCCAGGTCACTGACAGCAGGCAACTGTCCCTGAGCACAGAGTAAGACGCAAATTACGACATCATGGCAAGACAGGACACGTCACGTGGTTCCAAAGACACAGAGGGAACCCCTGGAGGACTCCAGTTCACTTTTAGATACTCAGGAATAACTTTTCAGCTGGCTGAGCTCAGTGCCCCTGCTGGAAGCACAGCCATGGAAGGATACATTCCCAAAGGCCCCCTGGCCGGAGCGGTGAGTGCCACCCCCTCGAACGCGAGGGATCCGAGCGACGGCCCTGCCGGTCCCCCAGGACTCAGCACTGGTCTGGTGACCTGCAACAGAGACAGGGGCATTCAGAGTGACAACAGGGACCCTCCCAAAGTCAGGGAGCTGCTCAACTCCAGGCACCAATCAGAACTTCCACACATCATGTGTTTCAGAAACACGGACCAATGAAGTGGAATCTCATCATTTCAGCAGAACAACCTTGACCAGATAAGCTTTTTCTCAGCATATTAATATACCTGCTGCTGACCTAACACGTTAACACACTCATTTTTAAGCTTGATCCTCCATTTGGAGCTTTAACTTGGCACTGCTGCTCCTGGTGAGTTAAAATGCTTATGTGAAACCTCAGAAATAAAGGTTAAAAATGCACATTCCCAGCACAGCTTTCTTGGGAAGCAGAAATCACCTGCACCCACAAGCTGCTGAAACAACTCTTAACAAATGCCCACTTGCAGAGGATTTTTGCTGGCAGAAGCCTCAGGTAAGTCTCAGGTGGTTACTATGGAGCAGGGATTCTTGTGAAGTAAGGTATCATGCAGGTACCCCCAAAATGCCAGGCAGTGGAAGGATTTCAGGAAAATTTATTCCAAAGTTGAGAACACCAGATTTAACAAAGGAAATCTTAATGGTGCTTTGAACACCAGGCCTGAGAAAGACCTGCCCCTCTGCTCCTCCTTGGGCTTTATCATCACACAATTTAAAATCAGAATAATAATGTTAATAATCAGAACAGCCACGGTGCTTTCTATGCAGAATCCCACTAAAAGTGCTTCTCTAGTTCCAACTCCCAGTTGTTAGACACCAGATCAGTTATTACTGGGTCAGAACCAGAGCAGATAAAACCAAGGGCACGTGTTTGCCTCATGCCACAGCCCTGCCATTGGACTGGTGAGAGCTGCTCTACAAGGCTATGGTGGTAGTTACATGATCTGTCTCTCCCTTTCTCCTCTCTTCTTGTTCCTTCTGCTTGTCTTTCTTTGCTCCTTTCTTGATGCTTAGGGTGGTTTGGAGCTGGAGGGATTGGATCTCGATTTAGGTGTTGTGGAAGTGGTTGGAATTTGCCTCAAGTGTTGTGGATTTACTGGATTTTGCCTTAAATGTTGTGGTTTAACAGTATATGCTAAATCAGTATCATAGAACATTTGTGGGGTGTCCTCTTGAACTTGGGCCAAGTCCCCTTACTTGCTCCCCTAAATTAATAAAGAAATCCCTTGGGAACAAGCCCGTGGCTGCTTCTCTTGATGCCATCTCAAGGTATTAATGAACCCAAATTTATATATCACGGTCTTAAGCTGTGCTAGGAGAAGTTTAGGTTGGATATTAGGAAGAAATTTTTTACAGAGAGGGTGATCAGCCATTGGAATGGGCTGCCCAGGAAGGGGGTGAGTCCCCATCCCTGGAGGTGTTTAAGATGAGACTGGATGTGACATCAGTGCCATGGGCTGGGAACTTACTTCAGTAAACAGTTGGAGGTTGGGGGGGGAGTGAATTAGAGGAAATCCTTTTCCCTGAACACTCCCATGAGAGAAAGACTGCTTACCTATCAGCCTAAGGGCTCCTCCTGGACTGAATTAAGGGAGAGGCTTAGAAGGATGATAGACGTGTGCAATATTGTGTATATATATATATATATAGTTGCTTTTAGCTTATACAGTATTTAATTTGTGTAGAATAAATGTATATATCTTCCCTTCCCTATCCCCCTACAGAGGTGTGTCTGCCTGAAAGTTTCTCTTTGGTGCTGAGGTAAAATTGTGGGAAGGGGTGGGGGAAGGCTGGAGATTGGATTTTTACTTTTTGTGGTGGTTCAAACCACCACGGGTTGGACCAAGGGTTGGACTCGATCTTGGAGGTCTTTTCCAACCCGGTCAATTCTATGATTAAAGTCAAGCTCCCGGCCAAGCCAGTGAGGCAGCAGCTCCTGGGGCTGGAGGTATCCCTGGCACACCCTGGGGGTGCCCTGGGGGTGCCCAGGCGTACCTGCGAGCTCGCTGACGGCGTAGGGCTGCCGGTTGTTCTTGCGCAGGTTGGTGTGCACGAAGTTGACGACGTCGGGGCGGATCGGGGCCTTGAACACGGCGGGAAGGGACACGTTCTTCCCCGAGGCCTCCCCCTTCTCCGAGTACACCGAGATCAGCGGCCGAGCACAAGCCTGGGGAGGAGGAACTCTTAGCACAGGGACAGGGAATTCCTCAATGCCTGGCTTGCCAAGCCCTCGGTATTGCTCAGAACTGGGGAGTCGTCACCCGGCAGCGCCAGCGCACCGACAGCAGGCAACTGTCACTGAGCACTGGGTAGGACGCAAATTACGTCATCACAGCAATACTGCCCCTCCACGGGGGAGTGGGAAACTCCACAGCATGACCCACAGCCAGAAACTACAGCCAAGGATTCAAATTTCATAGATTTCCAAGGAATTTTGGCGGAATCGCTCCAGCGCTGAACCTCTGCGCTCTTTGATAAACACCTTCTGAACTACTGCCCACCTGCTGTTAAAAAGCCCATGGAAAACCCACATGTGGTTATTTAGATATTTTTTTATTAATATTAGCATTACTTAGGTTTTAAATTTCACTGATTTCCAAGGAATTTAGGCAGAATTACTCTAGGATTGAATCGCTGCACTCTTCTAAACTAATACCCACCTGCTGTTAAAAAGCCCATGGAAAACCCACCTGTGTTTGCTTAGATATTTATTTATATAATTTATTTATTAATATTAGCATTATCTAGGTCTCAAATTTTATAGATTTACAAGGAATTTGGGCAGAATTACTCTAGGATTGAATCTCTGGGCTCTCTGATAAACACTTTCTAAACTATTTCCCACTTGCTGTTAAAAAGCCCATGGAAAACCCACCTGTGTTTATTTAAATAAATACTTATTTAGATAATTAATTAACATTATTTATATTATGTTTAACAGCTCAAATGCTGTAACCAACTTCTCCAACACAATTCAGACACTCACAATGACTGCAGACCATCAAACGGTCAGAATGAGTTTTTTGTGAAGTCTGGGCTCCCTGAAAAATTCCTGGTGTTTAAAAGTTTGCAAGGTGAAGATTTAAACTGCCCTCCGCATCAGCTGCCTGAAAAAGAGGCTGAAAGGATGCCCCAAAATAGCCTGCCAGTGCGAACAGCATCCTTTAAAAAAAAATCTTTTAGCATTGAACTGTATTGACTATTAATTAATCTTGTGGCAACAATAGAGGCAAAGCATATTCCTTCCCTTTCCCATCCAAAATTCGTTTTGGAAGCATTAAAAATACTAAACCCCTCAAAATTAACGAGCTCGTGGCAATGGAAGTGCCGTCTGTGCCTGTGACACTGGTCACTAGCAGCCTCTGGCCTGCTGTGGGTGCAGAGATCCCAACACAAGCACCAAACTTGACGTGAGGGAACCAGAGCACAACCTGAACTGTTATTGGCAGGAAAAGTTGTTCATCTGCAAACTGGTTCCAGACCAAAGCCTCCTAAAGCCTGTTTTGCAATGAAATAAATTAAAAAAAAAAAAGAAAAGAAAGTTAAGAAACCACAAATAGGGCGTTTAGAGAAGCCGTTCTTTTTCACTCTACGTGGACCCAAACGCTCCCGTGGGGCTTGTTTTGCTTTAGACTAATACGTGAGGTAAATAAAAGGCCCTGCCAGGCGGCGATATGGGCCCAAACCCCGCTCTGCCCTAAGAAGGGGGGGCTTTGGGCCACCAAGCCGAGCTCTGGCCCAGCCCGTCCCGGTCCCCATGCGGCCGCTGAAGGCCCAAAATGGCGCCGCTGCTCCAGCCGCAGCGGGCCGGAGCGCTGCCCGGAGCGCTGCCGCGCGCAGCCCCGCTCCCGCCCAGCCCAGCCCCGCTGCCCGCCCGGCTCCCCCGGGCCCCTCACTCCCGTTTCCGTGTTCCCCCGTCCGGCGCTCCCTCACATGGCGCGGTGCGGAGCTGCTCGTGGCCGTCTGCGCCGCGCCCGCCGGAAAAGAACGACGCCTCACCGCCTTAGTTTATGACCAATGTCCCTCGCGCCGTGCGCGCCGCTTTGCCGCGCGCGCCGGTCGAATCCCGACCCAGCCCCAACTCAACCGGTCCCGTCAGCCCGCTCTCTCCGGCCGCGCCTCGGTCTCCTGGTGCCCGCCCGCGCCCTTCGGCCGCTCTGTCTTCTCCCCTTCCAAAGCGGGGATTCTTTTCCGGCGAGGATCCGGGCGGCCCTCACCCTCCCCTCACAGCTGCTCCCGTAGCTCCGGCGCGCGGGAGTGTCGTTGTTGGCGGGAGATGGCGGAGGGCGGCAGAGGGGCGCGAATGCGCTGGGCGAGCTCCTGCGGCGGTGAGCAACGGCTGTTCCGGCTATTCCCGGGGCTGGGCGGGCTCTGCAACGGGGGGACCGGGGCTTCCCCGGCGATGATTCCCGAGCTGGCCGGGCTCCTGCGACGGTGGGACCTGGGGTCATTCCTGGGGCTGGGCGGGCTTCTCCCCAAGTGGGTACCGGGGCTGTTCCCGGCGATATTCCCGGAGCTATTTCCAGACTGTGCGGGCTCCTGTTCCCGTGGGGATCGGGGCTATTCCAGGGGCTGTTCCCGGGGTTGTGTGGGCTCCTGCTCCCGTGGGGATCGGGGTCGTTCCCGGGGGTCTCCGCGCTGAGGGATCTGTGGCCCCGGCGGAGGCGCCGGTTGTGGCGGTGTTTAATGTGTGTGGGTAACTTGCTGTTTAGTTAGGAATGGTGAGGGGAAAAGGTCACGTACGTCAATGTTTTCTTTCAGAATATGTGAAGAGGGAAGGGAGAGTGTCCTTGAACGTCCATATCTCTACGAGGTAAAATCATAGAATGGTTGTTTTAATGGTTGTATTAATCTTGGGATTTTTGTAAGCTTGATAATAGTTTAAAAATAAAATCAGGTGGTTATTTAAATATATAGTAATATAAAAAAAACAGATTAGATATAAAGATTCAAGCAATGCTTCTCTGCATGGGAAAGCTTAAGTAAAAATTGATATTCCTTTATTCTTGAGAAAGAATTGTTTGTTGGTTTTTTTTTTAATGTCTCCAAACAATGTTTAGAGCTCTCGTGAGACGGTCAAAGAAGCAACTGATTGATATTTGATGTTACTTTAAAAGAGTATTCTCCATCTCAAGGCTATCTGGTGACAGCAGTTGATAATTCAGTGTTCCCTCATAGTTCAGATTCTCTGAAGTTTTGTTCATAGAACCAAATTTTAGTCTGTCCTAGAATCAGCTGGTTGGAATTTAGATTTTCTGTGATTGGCTGAAAATTGTTGCATTTTCACAGTCGATTTGATTCCACCCATGGCATGCAGTGCCTGTGTTCTCCTCAGGTAAAATAGCCTGGGATTCTTGAATGGATGCAATAGGGTTGGAAAACAGGCTGTGGAGTTAGTTAATTTTGCAATTTCTGGTATAAAAAATTACTGGAAGGCAGCATTTCTCTGTACTATATTAAGAAGTTTTAATTATTATTTTCCAGACTGACGTGGAGATCTGTTTGGTTGGTGGCAGTTGCAAAAGTCCTGTTGAAAGATTTTGGAATGGGAGCAGCACAATGTATATTTTGCAGAAGGCAGTAAGTTTGTGTGCCAGTTGTTGATTTTTTTAAATGTAATCCAGGCTTTTGAATTCCCATCAAATATTTTCACACACTTTGCAGTTTTTGATCTACCTACACTTTTCTCTTAAAGACACACCATGAAGAAGGTGACTCCATGGAAGAATCAAAACCAGAGGAAGCTCTTTTTCCCTCTGAGCTTTTGCCAAAGGAGAGTCCTGGACCAGCAGCTCTTTCTGTGGGAAGAGCAAAGTAAGTCTCAAAGATTTCCCTGCCCTACTGATGTAGTTTTCCTTTGCAGCTTTTGTCCCTCTTCCTAATATTCAGAACCTCTGTTGTTTTCAATCCCCCAAATAAAATTGCTCGTTAGTTTGTGAGGAGATTTTACCGTTTTCCATCCTGAAAAACTGTCTCCCCTGGTTAAAAGTTTTTAACAAAGGAGCTCAAATCAAGTTACTGGAAAAGCATTTGTGAGCTGTGCCATTGGGTTCATGGGATTCACTGGGTACAGGACACCAAAAAAAGCTTGCTAAGACTTCAGTGCTTGTTTTTTTGCTAAAGGTTCTGTTAAAAAAATCTTAAAAATTGGGGTTTTTGCTGTTGTTAAAATACCAAGTCGTGGTACCAAAATGGGGTTTACCTAACTGATATATTTTAATGAGCTTAAGATGTAAAATACAATATGATTTTAGACTCTTCAGTCAAAATTAATATGTTGATTATATTTTGAAGTATGATATTCTAGACTTCTTCCTTTGTGACTTTATTGTGCTACCTCTAAAAAGAGGGTTACAATCCTGCATTCCTCTTGTAAAATGATTTGAGTCTGCTAACAAAGCATGATAGAGAGGAGTCAAGTTTTAATAAGGGACAAATTTAGGATATTTGCTGGCATCTAATTTTCCTCCTGTTCCCATTTCTAGGCAGTTGGTTTCCTTATATGCAATGGTGCAAAATCCAAACGTGACCCACCTGGGAATAGGGGACCTGGTGCTTCCTCCCCTCTGGGTCAGGTGTGATGGTTCTGATCCTGAACACACCTGTTGGATTGGAGCTGAGCCTCTCAGAGCTGGAAAGAAGATCACAGGGATCACGATTTACATGGTGTCATGTGATGGTAAGGTTTTCTGTTGCACATCAAATTAAATGAGGAAGGCTCAAAAATGTGGCAATTCTGATGTGACAACGCTGTGTTTGCTCTGTCTGTGATGTTGGCTTGGGAATGCTCTGCATTCTTGGCTTTAAAAAACAAAAGGAGGTTAAAAAAAGAGAGAAGAGATGTTTTTAACCAGTGCTGTGTGGGGAAAATAGCTTTTTAATAGAATTAATGCAGCTGTATCTGTGCAATAACAGCACATTTAAACTGCTGCTATTCAGCTTCTTACACAACCACTGACTCACACTAAACACTTCTGTGTTCACCCAAGTTCTTACCAACAGGACAAATGCAAGGAGAATCCCTGTTTTCTAAAGGATATCAGGAGTCATTCTTGACCAAATGGAGCATTTGAGAATGAATTTTAAGTGTCACATTGAGTTGTGTCAAATGGGGGTTTTTGATTCTCACGTTTTTCCTTTCCTAGGTCCTACAGCTGATAAAACCTGTTTTGCAAACCTGGAGGAGCTCAAAATGGAACATAAAAGAAGACATCATTCATCTGTGGTAGGTTTTTACACTCTGTCATGGCTTCAGTTTCAGTTTAAAAGCTCTTATTTTGGGATTTGTGATGCTGGTTTGGAGAAACTTTATAGATTCTATATAGAAAACTCACCTTAGTATGATCCTGTAGTACAGCAATCTGCCCTGAGGTACCATTTGTAATGCATTTGTCTGATATTAACCCTTTTTTGTGTTTTTGTGAAATGCTTTTGCAATCGTTTTGCCTGCACACAAACCCATCAATGCTGTGGCGGTTTTGTTGGTTTTATTTTTCAATCTGTTCATTCTCAGGTGACAACCAAAGGATTTGCTCAGTATGAACTGATCCAAGTTGCTGCAATGGAGGACACCATTGTAGAATCTGGAGGCAATATCTATGTTGATATTACATGGAATATTGTTGATAAGATTCTGGAGACTCCCCCACTGATTTCAGCTGCCACTCTGGTAAGTCCAGCTGGGAAAAGCAAACAAACCCGAGCTCTTTGCACAGATTACATCATGAGCAGTGTAAAGGATAGAAAATAAAACACCAAAACCTGTTCATAATGTAGACTGTGAATTATGCTGACGTGCCTTTCACCAAGGACAGTTTTAGGATTGATTTCTGAAGTTTGGAACTGACTTTAACTTGTGGAACTTGCAGAACATTGCCCTGGAGTCAGGGGATCCCAGGAGTCCTGTGTACCAGGTGTATCGGGAGCTGCAGCTTCTCCTGGTAAGTACAAGGAAGAAATTCCAGTTTCAGATTCACATGGACTGATGATTTTATGTGTTAATAACTCACTTTATTTAAAACTTCCTCACCTGTTTCGAAGATAACTCTAAGCTTTTATTTTAAAGGTTAAGCTTCGAGTTCAGTTTTAGTTTTGGAATACAAAGAGGACAACTCATCCAGAAATCCTGGAAGTTTCTAAATTCCTGGTTATCTGTGCAGAGATTTATGATTCTTACAAAGTTACCTGCATTTTGAAGTGTGACTCGTGCAGAGCCTCCAGCAAGACCTGATTTGTTGTGTTGATTCTCACGCTGCCTTTAGGCTTTGGCTGAAGGTTTGAAGACAGGTGTGACTGAGTGGCCTGAGCCTCTGGAGTCTGAATCAGCTGTTGAACTGGTCCAGGAATTCCTGACTGGTAATGGCTGCTTTTTCCCTGGGGAGAGGGATTTCACATGGCACAGAAATAAAAGCAAATGCCACATACAATTTCTAAAGCATCAGAACTAGAGTTGTTAATTTTTGGGCTGTAACCTCCTGCACAGAGTGGTTAAATAGCTTAGTAAAGATCTGTCATTTTACTTTGTCCTAATATCATGTGTAAGAGTAATTATAATAAAAACATATTTTAAAAAAATATATCCTTTCAGGCTATATCCTTACCCAGTAAAACCATTTTTAAAATGAACACTTTTTTTGTCTGTTAGTTGTGTGTTTTTATGATGTGCCTGGGGATTAATGAGAGTGGTTTGATGATATTTCTTTTTCATGGTGGTAAAATTTGTTTCTTTTCCTCTACCAGATTTAAAGAAGAAGCTGGATGGAGACTGTGGGTCTGGGAGCAAGGGTGAAACAGAGGTTTGTGCAATTTCCTAACTATGTAAAAATAATGGGAGAAGGTCTAACAGGCAATTCTATCATTAATTTGCTTTTCTTGCCTAATTTAATGATTTCGGGTCAATATAATGGTATCAGCTGGATGTCTGTTCTATTTATTAGAAGTTTATGTTATTTTAAAGCAATGGGCAATTTAACACATAAAAATGTGTTTGGTTATGTTAAGATTTTTTACCTTTCAATCTACAAGGAAAGGTTTAGGTCTATTTTCTTTCAAGAGAGAAGTAGCATTTTGTTGACAAGCTAAAAATATTTTGATTTCTGGATCAACCAAACCACTAATATTTCTTATCAGGAAAACAGGCAGTTAGTTCTGTGTTCTGAGATTTTGGATGGATTTTGGCCTCTCAGGGCACTGCTGGGTGTACAGACAACACTTGGCTGGGGTGTAAAGTCTCTCTGACAGGAGGCTTTGCTTCCTCATCCAAGGCCAGCAGTTGTCCAGTGTGATAATTCTGGAAAGAATCAGACTCACTTTTAAATAAAAATATGCTTCCAAATTACTATGCAGTGATAGTTTCCCTGGAAAAGGGGGAAAGTTAGTGATGCACCCAGTTTTGATCCCTGGAGAAATTAAGATATGGACAGTTTTTGAATCTCAATCCCCTTTTTTACTGAAGACCAACAAACTCTTTCAGAAAATCCAGTGTGACACGGCTGCAGTGGACAGTTACATCAAATCCATCTTCAGTGAGAGAGGAGACCTGGATTTTGCTGAACAGTTATGGTGCAAAATGAGAAGTGAGTGTATTGTGAGGTTTTCCTTTCCTTCCTCCCTTCTCTGTGTCTGCTGGACCACATTGCTCTGTCAGGGAAGAGGATGAACATTTCTGAGTTTCAAGGACTGATCAGCTCTTCAGAGAATTGGTGTGAACAGACTCCAAAACAGCTCATTTTGGGGGTGTGAGGTGATGTACTTTCTCACAACATCCAGCAGCAGCTCCTGGATTTTATTTTGTTTGACTGTAAACAATTGGTAGTGCCCATCTGCTCTGAAACAGAAAAATAATTTCTATAGTTTTCATTTTAGATCAGAAGGACAATTTTCAATGTAAATAGAGAGAATGCTGCCAAAATCCGTGTATGACAATCTGCTGCTGCCATGCTCTCAATCATACACAGTTCAGTGCTGGCTGATCATTTTTAATTTGTAGTAACCTTTTTTAAAGCCATCATGTGACAAAGTTACCAAAAAGCAGTGCAGTCTGTCATTTCAGCTCTCATTCTTTAATTAAAGGATTTTATTCTTGTGTGTTGGCTTATTGTTACTGACTTAACAGTCCTGGACTGATAATTAAATGATTGTGTCTTTTTTTTTTCCCAGGTGTCAGTTCCTACCAGGAGTTGATAGACTGTTTCACACGGGTCATAAAATCCCTGGAACGTGGGGAGATCCAGCCCTGGGTGTGTGTCACAATAAATCTTGACATTTTGAGTAGTAACACATATTTCCTGTCACTTCACTGCCCTCAGTTGTGTTACAGTGTTTTTAAATTACTTCCCTGTGTCACAGCTTGTTTCTGTTTCTATTGTTGTACTTCCAAACAATGTTTCTGATGTTTCACCTCACAAGGGAACTTCTTCCATGTCCAGATTCATCAGGGGAGCAGCAGCTTCCTACGGAAGTTAATCCAGCAGTCCTACCATGGGAAGGTGGAGGTGGTTTCCCTCAGTGGCATCACTCCCATCCAGATGCTCTTTGAGATTGGCTTGGATAAGATGAAGAAGGATTATGTCAGTTTTTTCATAGGTGAGCCTGAGACCTGTTACCTGATCAGGAATTCAAGAGAAAAGCTATTCCATGCAGGAATAATGAACTTTTTGGTAACCTCCATCTCTCTTCCCATCTGCTGAAGTGCAGTTTCCAGCCTCCTTAATAATTGAACTTTTCAGTTGTACAGGGTTTCAAAATTTAAAAAACTGGAGCTTTGTATTTTACCCTTGGTGTTACCCCCTTCATTTCTTCATTCCTGCTTTGCTCTGTCATCCTGTTTTCATTCTTTAACTTGCTTTTCTGTTTTCACTGCTTGTAAAGCTGTGTGTCCCAAGGAGGCTGGTTGTGTGAAAGTGTGGGGTGGCTTTCTTCACTGTGCAGCCTTTTTGGTAAATAAAATCGTGCCTCTTGGCCACCTGGCAGGTTTTTTTTTTCTTGTTTTGAAGAACAATCCTGTCCATAAATAACATTCCATTTCTGGTGACTTTGCACTTTTCTTCAGTAGAGTTCCCTATCTGATTACCTGAATCTTGCTTATGTTTCATCTGATACTATGTGTTAAATTTTAATTATTTTTAATTTCTCCTGTTCATTTTACAGGTCAGGAACTTGCAACATTAACCTACTTGGTGAGATGCTTTATTTTTATTTTGAAACTCTGAAAGCAGTTTAAAGTATAAAGTAAAACAAGCTCAGCTGATGGGGGGGTGAAAGTCATGTCATACTTATCAGCTGAGAAACTGAATTGCAGATCATGAGGTTGGAACAGCAAACTGCAGGAATGTCATTGTTTTGTTTAATATAATACATAATATATATTATATTTTCTCTCTATATTATATATAATTGGTTTGGTATCTGAGAGAAGTTGCTGTCAGGGCAGTGAACCTTCATTCACACTTTGATGGAACTTTGTTCTGAGTCTGCTGGGCCTCTCTTAAAATTTTGGCTTTTCAAAAGAAGCAGGAGGATTATTTTAGTTTACTGAGGATGTGCTGTTTGTCTGTAGAAACTCAGTGCTCAGGTAAGAGCAGAAGCTCTTTGCTCTTCCAGGATTACTTCACTTCCACATCAGTGGATCTGCAGGAACAAGTTCATCGTGTTCAAAAGCTCCACCATATGCTGGAAATAATGGTCAACTGCAGAGTCTTACTCCAGTTCAGACATGAGAACCTCTTCCCTTTGACACAGTAACTCTTGCATTTTTACTTCTTGCTCTTTAAATGACAATAAGAAATAGAATTTCTTTGACAGTTTTAAAGAAACACTTAAAAAACCCAGCTCTCCTTAATGGTGGTTGTGAGACTGCAGGAGGAGCAGCTGGATCTTGCTGCTAAATGTTGCTTTGGGACTAAAACTGAAAACTAAAGGATATATTGAAATGTTGGGAGTATAGCTAATTTTGCACAAGCATTTCTCCAAAGAAATTAACTGGTTGATATATACTGTAGGATTTGCATGAAGTATTACAAGGAAAACCCTCTCAACGAGAAACATGTGTTTCAGCTGCCCATCAGACCAGCTCTTGTGAAGAAATTCTACCAAGAGTAAGAGAAACCTCAGTGTTTGCAGCATTCAAATTCAGATGGGACTGAATTTTGATGGCTTTTTTTATTCTCTCAGTGAACACCCTGAGTTATGGAAGGTGGAGATAAGCAGTGGGCACGGAGCAAAGGAGGTGAAAACAATGTGGCAAGTCAGTACTAATCCTCCTGTGGAACATGTGGCATCAAACAATTCAGGTGAGGAATGGTTGGGATGAAACAAAGTCATGAGGGGACACCCTTCAAACAAATTCAGTTTTTATACTGAGCTCAGTGGGTCTGAAGCTTTTTGTACTTACATTTACTTTTCATCAAAACAAAATGATGTTCTGCCTTTTAATGAAAGAGCGGGGTGGTATTTACAGAGTTGAATATTTTTAGAAAGCTGTGACTTTCTGAGTTATGTTTTTAGAGCTGAAATGACAACACAGTTCCAAATATGATTAAGTGTTACCCAGAAAATCTTGCAACTTATTTCTAAAATCTTTGCCAATGTCTCAGAATGGTTTTGAAGAGAAATTTTCCTGTTAGGATTGGTCTGGAGTCAGGGAGGAGAGCAGGTGCTAAGGGGAGAATCCATTCCTTACTGCAATCACATGTAGAACAAGTGAAAAGAAATCATTTGCTTTTTTGGGGTGAGGTTTGACAGAATGTGCTGATTTGGTAAAACTCTCCTGTTGGTGCTGATTTTTGGCACAAAGTCCTTGGGTGAGACTGAAGTTTGGGAAGCAGTTTGGAAGCTGCTCCATGAGCTGATCCTGCCATTTCCAAGAACTGTGACTAATCCCAACCTTCCCCTTTGTCCTCCCAGGTCTCTTCTCTGACTCCACAGTAAATGGGAGCCCTGAAGAAAGGCTGTATTTTATCACAGTGACCAAGTGCAGTCAGGTGCATTTCACATAAATCCAGGTTAGTCTGCAGGAAAGGTACAGTAAAGGCAAAGTTCAGTGTCTTCTGTGTCCCAACAGATTATTTAGGAACACTGATTTAAAGAACAGCTCCTCTCACTGAGTTTTTGGCTTTAATGTGCTTAAGTGGGACCTACACAGCCACAATTCATCTGTAGGCACTTCTTTTGTTTGTAAATATTGTGCATTTAAGCCTGTACAGTATAAATATTTTGAAAATATAGGGTTTTTTTGTTGTTGGTCTTATATTTACAAGCATTCAATAAAGTTTTGCACTTTGGGGTTTCATCTTTTATTTCTGTTCATTAAAAGTGCAATCAGACACTGTTCAAAGGGTCCATTATCTTAACCAACAAACCAAGCAATAATGTCATGTTTTCCTCACATCAAGTGATGCTTCATCATCCTCACAGGTTTGGAAAGCTGTTCATCCAGGGGCCTGGGATCTTCTGACAATCTGGTTTTCTTTGTCCCTGTGTTGATATTTTGGAGTGTTTATATTTGGGGGTATTCTTGGATATGCTTCCCTCTCCTCTTCAAATGATTTTTTCTTTCCTTCAATGTGAAGTGAGTTATTTTATATATTAGCAGTGTTGTCTTGTATGTTTTGCATAATTTTTGAGAAGAAAATCAGTATGATTGGCTGGGCTTAATCACTTAAATCTGTTGGGTTGGCAGTTGCAGGTGTTAGGTTGGTTAGATTGGGTATAGTCTGATTTTAAAAATCCCACAGTTTATGCTGACTAAATAATTTGAAACAGAAACATTCTGCAGAAAGAAACTTAACTATGGATAAGTAAGAATAAGCAAAACTCCAGTATTCATGCCTTTAAAAACTAAATTTCAATCATTTCTGGTTTCCCCTCAGTAAATCTTATTTCTTACCCCTTTCCTAATATTACATCTTAATAAATATCCGTTTAATATTTTGAAGAAAAGCTTTAATTTTGTATTTGAAAATTAGGTGCCTGACTCTCTTCCAGTAGCAATTACATGGTAATTAAAAGCCTAGTGATGAACAAGACTGAAATCAGAATTTGCAAGCAGCTTTTAATCCCTTGAAATTTGTACTGTCAAGGTTGGAATCACTTTAATCTGAACTGTATTTCTGGTGAACAAATCTGTAATAGTTTCCCAAATAATACCAAATGTAAAATCTCCTACATCAAATCAGTAGAAGTTGATGTAGAAAGAGAAAGTACTTTGGGTTTTGATTGAAAAAAAAAAGTGGTATTTTGGGAATTGAGCAGAAAAAGCTCTAAAAGCTTAGGTGGGTAAGTAAAGTTTCTTTACAGGGGTTTAAAAAGAGGCATCTGTGGTGAACTTTAACCCCTCAAAACAGCTGCATCTTATTCCTTTTGCCCAGTGAAAGTGTGTGAATGTGTAATTTTAGGTGTGATTTCGAAGGTAGAATATGAGTAGGACAATACAGATGAGGATGCAGAGTGTGAAAACTGTAGGAAGAACAATCTCTGTCACCATTTCCATGTGAGTAATCAGGGAATCTAGAATTTGAGAAATGAGGAATATGTAAGAAATTTATTCCTTTGGAGTGCACTAAAAGAGAGTTTGCATAAATTAAGGATTTTTTTGAGCATAAAATTGTTGACATTGGCATAAACAGCAAAGAAAACAAACAAAATTTCAGCAGTCTGCAAAAGCTGGAGCAAATCCATGACAGTTTTCCCCCTTTTTTTCTTTCTGAGGTAATTTTTGGAAGACATTCAGGGCTCAAAGGGCTGTAAAAATGATGTTTGCTAGGAATTAGTTTCAGTGTATTAACAGTATTTTATCATGCCTTTGATTTTTATTCCCTCCACCTGAAGGGGAAAGGGTAGAAAATTGTCCAAGAGAAATCCTTGGGAGGCACTTGGGCCCTTTTTGTGATTGTCCTGTAGCTGTTTGAAAAATCAAAAGGGTTTTATTAAAAGGGTAGAATTTTATCCCCCAGGAAAGCCTGGAAGAGCTCAGGAAACCCAGTTCATTCCCACAGAACATGGAACTCGGGAGCTGAGGCTGAGCAGGATAAACTTGGGATGACTGACCTTTCCTACCATGTGGAATTTAGCTCATCCTCCTTGTAAGACTCCATAACACTAATTTATCTTTCTTAAAAGCTGCAGAAACCCACTGGGGTTGATTGTTTAACTCAGGAATTGTGGAGGGGCCTGGATTACCCCAGGAATGCTGGCTGAGCCTGGCACTGGAAGCTGCAGAGCCTCCAGTGTTCCCTGTCCTTGAGCAGCTGCTCTGAGCTGCTGGTGGCTTTGTTACCAGAGTAAAACTTGGCTTAACCTTAGGCCAGGCCTTGGCCCTTTTCTTTTATGGTTGCACTTTGTGTAGAAATCAAACACTTAGAGATTTTCTCTCTGGGTTGGTTTGTGTTTGCAAAAGCATTTAGCACTTTTATTTTCAGGAGAACCCTGTCATCCCTAACCTCGGTTTTAAGCAGGATCTCTTCCAGTTCGTGTGTTCCACCAAGATCCCAAGTTAATCCATTCCCCTACAGTGGTTTTAGTTGGAGAGAGTAAATAAACACATTTTTCTTTAGAGGCTTTTTGTGCTTTCAGGGAGAAAATCCCTTTTAGGACCTTGTTAGTAGGACTGTTCACAGAGAAATTTAAAATCTGGAAATTCCATAAAGTGCTTTTGTAAAACAAAAGCAGACCCATCCTTACCTGCAGCGAGGAGATGGTGTGTGGAAGAGCAGGAGTCCATGGCCTTCCTGTACCAGTTTTCCACCTGGGAAGGTCGACAGCAGTTCTGTTACAGTGCAAGATTCTGCCCCTTCTCTGTCCCTCAGCACTTGTCCACTATAACAGACTCGAAACTACTTTATTCTCTCAAAATCTCAATGATTTTCTCCAAGTTCCTTCGTGTCTCTGTGGGTTTTGTTGCAATATATTTCTCCAAGTTAATTGTTTAATAAGATTTTTAAAATCACATCATGATATGTACTACCTTGCTGCAAAATGATATGGAATATATGTAATTTTCTACCTAGAAATCTGACAGGGCACTGCTACCTTCTGATTCAGTAATTCCAATTAGAGTTTTTGGAAACAGTAATCGAGGCTGTTCCCACTTTCAGTGTCTGTGAAACACATCCCTAATTTACACAACCCAAGTATCACTTCATGTACCATATTCAGACAAGTTTCCTGAAATCCTATGAGATATTTGCCCGTGTATTGAAGAAAAAAAGAATAAAACCAGCAGTTCACATCACCTCTCTTGGATTTGGGAATCCATTGGCACTGATAATCTTTTTATAATAGTCAGCAGATGCCTTTGGGTACCGTGGCTTGTTCTTGTTTTTGAAGTCAATGTGGTAAAGCCCAAATTTTTCAGAGAATCCTTTGTTCCATTCGAATTTATCCAGCAGGGACCAGGCAGTGTAACCTTTCACATTGACTCCATCATTGAGAGCTGCAAACACAAACCAAAAGATTCTGGGAAATGTGTTTGTGGTACTTCAAATACTCTGTATTTAAGTCTGTAGGTGTTTGGGTTTATACCAGGAAGAGATGGGGAGGAGGACAGGAAAAAAGCAAAGTAAAAAGTCATTTGGAGTCTTTAAAAATGCTGTCTTTAGCTTAGAGGTCCCAGAGCTTTGTGAACGTGGTAATTAAGTGCAATTTCTCCTTTTTGAACATGGAAAAACTGCTGATCTGTTGCAATATTAAATCTCATGGAGGTTATTATGTTTATTAGCATCAGTAGATTTGCTTCCATTGTCATTTTGCTGACAATTTATCATCTCCTTTCACCCTTAGATATTTATTTCTTTACGATGTAAAAGACAAGTAGAGATAACCAGAAGGTGAAAACACTCAAAAAGTCCAACCCCTAAAAGGTGTTTTAAGTTACCTTTGAGTATCTCATTGATGTATCCCTTCAGGTACTGGATCCTGCCCTCATCACACAGCTCAGTGCACTGGGCTGCCTCAGACACCCCGTTCTCTGTCACATAAATGAGGGGGTTCCCATACTGGGTCTGCAAACAAGGGGGTTTACATAAAATAACTTTATTTTGACAACACAAAGCTAGAAAAAAATGCCCTAAAAGCGATTTTCTAGGTTTACTTAGTAAGAAAAAGGTAACTAGGAATTTAATATAACTACAGTTTTATTTTAAAAGGAAACCTCCCAGTGTGACAAGATAAATATTTAGGGGGGAACTGTTGAAAATCAAAGAGTGTAAATGCAGCTCCTGTGTGTAACCAGGCATTTTGTTGGCTCTTTTTAATTAAAGATCTCCTCTACTCACCTTGATGAAGTTGAGCAATCTTCTGAACCCCCAGGGCACAGAATAAAGCCACTTAGGACCCGGAGCTGGCCAGTTGGGGTCCACCAGTTCAGCCAAGTCCCTGTCAGTGTGGTAACCAGACACTTGGAGAAAGGGAAAGTTCTTCTGCAGGACATAGCGAGTGGTGAAATGACCTATTCCCAGGAAATCTGAGGTGCCTTTAATGTAGGTTTTCTCTTGCACTGAGAAGGTTGGTAATCTGGATGTCCCCAGGCCCTGCTGGGCGCTCTTCCTGCCTATCAGAATAATGGCAGGAAACACTTGTGAGGGGCAGGAAATTTGTTTGCTTTCCCTCACCAGCAGTAAATCAGAGAACTGTGAAATCCTGGAATGGTTTGGGTTGGAAGGGACCTGAAAGATAATCCCATTCCACCCCCTGCCATGGGCAGGGACACCTTCCACTGTCCCAGGTTGCTCCAAGCCCTGTCCAACCTGGCCTTGGACACTTCCAGGGATCCAGGGGCAGCCACAGCTTCTCTGGGCAACCTGTGCCAGGGCCTCCCCACCCTCCCAGGGAAGGAATTCTTATGGTTTTCCTGAGCTTGATGTAAGTGTAGAGGCCACTTGGGTTTGATTGCTTCTTTAAGATGAAAGAATCTTTCATCCTTTTAGTTTGGAGAAGTGAGTTGGGTGCAATACATGGAAAACCAGTGATTTAAAGTGTTCTGGTGTGTCCCCAAACTGCTCAGGAGCCGTGTCCGCCCTGGGGGCCATCGATGTCTCACCTGTGCCCTCATCCCTGACTAAAGTACATACTGGCCAGGAGCTATTCCCTTTAATGTGCTCAAAGTGTGGGATTTATTCATCTTTAGTTGGTTACTGGGACTTACCCACATAATTCTTCATGACCTCTGGGTAGTCCCCTCTGTAAATGGGGTTTGCAAACCAGCCCAGGTGGAACTGGATGTACCTCTCAGCGGCGTCCCTGTCTGTCTGGCTGTGGGGGTCAACAGGCTCCCCCCAGCCACTGGTCAGGGAGATTCCCACCATCCCTAAAAACACAGAGGGACAATTCTGCAGTTTGTGCATCATCTCTAAGCCCTTCCCATAAATCAAGGACAATCCCAGGATGATTCCTGCTTACCTTGCTGCTCCCTGCGCCACGTGTTGTTGTAGGAGTGCCAAACCTTGGCGTGAGTCTGCAAATTAAAACACAGTCAATCACCTGCATGTTTGAACCTGTTATGCCATGGGCAGTATTGCAAAGCTGGTGAAGAGCAGTTTTTGCACTAAGATCTGTCTGAAAGTATCACAGAATTTCTTTTAGGTGTGTCACAGAAGCTTTCATTTCGTGTAAGAGGTCAAAAAGCATTTATGCAAGATTCCTTCCTGAACTCCAGGAGATCCCCAGGGAGGTAACACACATTACTATACATCCATAGTAACTATATATCTACTATATAGATACAGTCACTGGAGTGTTCTGTCCATGTCTCCAGTCTTTGCATGTCTTTGCCTAATTCATTCAGGCAGGTGAACACTAATTTTAACAAGCAGTAGCCTTCCTTCCCTTCCTGAAGTCACTTTGCAAAATTCCAGTTCATTTCAACAGGTCAGGATATTATTGCTTGTTTCTGGAGTAACCTGGATATTTGCTTTTCAATCAGATTGAAACTTACTATGAGGCACTTAAATTATAAGGAAAATTGAAGTTGATGCAACAGTGTCACATCAAGCACCTACAATTCCAGGCTACACTGGAATATTCACTGGTGGTTTAAAGGCAGGGGATAATTTCCATGTCCTACTTGGAAATTCCATTGCTATGAAACTATATCTCTGTTTAAAGAGTAAAATTTGCTAAAAAATTCTTAATTAACATATAATTTAAAGCATGATTTCAGTGTTACTTTGATGATGTGGTGAGCAGCCTTGTATGCTCCACACCCCCCGAGCTTCAGTCCTGGGGCGTGTTCTCCTGTCTCATAACCATTCTCAGCAACTGCCTGCAAAGACACAGAGTTAGTTCTTCTCCAAGGAATGTGCTGCCATGCTATGGATTGGGATTCTGTGCTCCCCTGCAGGGGCTGTCCCTCTCCAATCCCATTTTTCCTCCCCTTGGCTCCCATCTGCTCCCACCCTGCCTGGTTGATAACGTGCTGTGGCTTGTTGGGAACAAGGTGCTGGTGACTGGTGTTCATGGAGTGACCTGATGAAATTCAGGAGGGGCCTCTCTGATTCCTGTCCCTCTTTCCTCTCCAGCTGATGATTTTTTAAAACTTCACTGGAATTTTATCTTAAAACTCAACCTTTGTGCAAGCTCTGCCCACCGAGATTTTTGGCCACGAAGATTAATGGTCTAAGTCTCTCCCTTTCCTTCTCCCCCTCCCATTTCTAACCTACTTTCCTCTAGTGTCACTTCCATGGATTTCTGGGAACAGAAGGGTTTGGAAGGACAGCACTGATAACTTACCCAAGGGTTGCTGAAAGTAATCCAGTGTTTCACACGATCACCAAACTTCTCAAAACACAGATTTGCATAATCATTAAAGTAATTTATCATGCTTATATTCTGCCAGCCTCCATATTTTTCTTGGAGAACCTTTGGGAATATGAATTTCAAGAATTGATAATTGTACTTAAAGTTCAGCTGCTTGTTAACAAAGACTTTATGTCAGTAGCTCAGAAGGAGATTTTTCAAAACTTCAATGCATATAAAATAGAAATGAATAGGAAATAGTTGAAAGTACTTAAAGTCATGCAGATATCATTAATTTTCTAAAGTCATTTTAGTCCTTAAACATAGAAATACTTTATATTTGATACTTTATCTTTGATGTTTCATTAATCTAAATATTGTCTTACCTGTGGAAGATCCCAGTGGTAGAGGCTCACAATAGGGGTAATGTTGTTTTCCAGGAGGCTGTTAATTGTGTCATTGTAGAACTGGATTCCCTTCTCATTCAGCTGCTCAGCTGATGGAAAGCACAGACAAGGAATTCCCTGGCTTGGTTCTCAAAGAACTGAAGGAATAGAAATCTAAAAATTTTGACTAAGGAATTGTCCATTTCAGCAATGGGAACACTGTAATGGGTAAACTCTGTTCTGCAAAGAAACTGAAACCTGTTTAACAGTAATTTTAAACAACTGTGGGTTATTCAGGAGGCAAATTCCTGATAAAAATAGTGGTGAGAATGTAGGGAAATTGTTGTGCTTACCTTTGATTCCAGTGGGCATAATCCGAGGCCACGAGATGGACAAGAGGTAGTGATTCACTTTGAGCTCCTTCAGTAACTGGATGTCATCCTGGGAAAAGAAAATCCCCCACATCCCAAGGCTGAGCAGAACAACTTCAGGTACTCATCTGTCCTAACTGATCCTGAATGCAGAAAATCTGCAGAGGAGTTCCCCAAAAGGGGATTCCATCTGTTATTTTTGATTTTGAGATGGTTGGTTCTACTGGTATCCTTTCTTTTTTTTTTTTTTTTGGACACTCCAAAGAAGTCCTGTAATGTTTTCTGTAACTATGGAAACAGAAGGGTTTGACCCTCAGGACTGAAATGTAAGTTGAGGTATTTTGCACCACAATGATATTTATGTCAGAATTTGTCAGAAAATAATAGAAGCCTGTAAATCTTGACCTCAAACATTTCAGCTTAGGCTGAAAACATGGTTGCACAGGCTTTCATTTATTACCCTACACTGGAGTTAGGAAAAAACCTAAATTCCATATGAATACATGTTCTTATTGTAAGAAATCATCCATCTTCAATATTAAAAGAAATTAGCAATTGATAGTGTTTGAGCCAATGCAAATTCTGATGATTAAAGCAAATAAAGAATGCTTTCATAGAAAGAAGACCCTGTAACTGGGCACATACCAGTAAGTTTTAGAAAGTGTCTCAAAATCCCAGCCCAGAGAGGTGGGTAAATGTTGAAATGACTTTGTTTCTGCCCAGATCCTCTCTGAAAAATGTCCTGTGCTCATCACGTCCATCTCTTCGGGTGCCACAGCCCAGTGAGGCTCAGCCCCAGCCTCTGTGAGGGTTTTTATTAATCTGTTCTTTCAAACTGCTGCTGGTTTGAGAGACCACATGAAACCTCTCCTGTATTTCCCCATTTTAGCAGAGTAAAGCACAAAAGGTTTCTTTTCTCTTAGTTCTTGCTGAAACCTCTGATTCTCCCATGGGGAGAAACCTCAGTGGAATAGAACTTAAAATGAGTTGGAATCCCAATTATGTGATACTGGCTTATCCCAGGCATTTGGATTCCTCTTGCTGTGGATGTGTCTTCCCTCCAGGACAGTCACTGGAAAATTGTTTTTGATGGTTTTGAGCTTGGAAACATCTTGTGAATAGAGCTGCACTGATTATTTATTTGTTACCCATTCAAAAAAGGGGAAACATTCAGAGTGAATTTTAAAGCCTCTTGAAAACACATAGAAAACCTCAAGCACACAGAGAAAAGTGTCAGTTTTATTCAAAGCTCAAATGTGTCCATTGTTCTAACTAAGGATCTGGAAGTTCTACACAATTTGGAATGACACCAAAATCCTGCCAAATGGAGACATGTTTGGGAAGTGCAGTGGTGTGATTGATTCAGTGAGATTGTTGGGAAAGAAGAAGTGATTAAGAAGTAATTAAGAATATCATCCCAAGTTTAAGGAGCCTATAGAGCAACTAAAGGTGTTATTTCCAGGTGGGAAATGAGGAGCATGGAATGGCTCCAGGGTGTTTGCAGAGGTGAAGGGAAGGGTACCTTGACTCTGTAGTATCCATCACAGGCTGAATCTCCCGTTTCATTCCTGAACACTTTCCCTTTCCTGTGGGTAAAAGCATCCCAGATACTTGGTCCTTTCCCATCCTTGTCCCAGGCCCCCTCAGTCTGGTAGGCAGAGCTTCCCACACCCCAGAGGAAACCTGGAGGGAAAACAAGGGAGTTACTCCAACATTTTCCTCCTAAACTGGTCTTGGTACTAAATTTTAACAGGAGAAAGGAACTGAATGTGAAGGTCCTGACAAAAGGCCAGTGTTTTCCATGTGAAAATGTATCAGTGCCTAAAAAGGGACTGTCTGAATGTGGGGTGTAAACTGGAGGTGTTCTAAGGCACTGGAAAGGAATCTCATTCTTAAATGTATTAAATATATAAAATCTATTTTATAGTGATGAGGTAGTGCTTTGATAGCATGGCAGAAAGGTCTTACTGTAAAAAAAAAATAATAGAGGTTTTCACATCATTTTTCCCTGCTGGTTTTTGTGGTGGTTTTAGCAACCACAAGTCTAGCTGTTATGTAAAATAAATAGAAATATTCTGCATTACTTTCCTATTATTACACAAAATACCACGAGGAATCCATTTCATAAACCACTTAAAAACTTGAGCATGAAAAGCAGTCAGATGTCCTTCTAATTCTGATTTTGCTTGAGTGAAATGTATATATAAATATATGTTGAAGAAAGGATAAAGTTCATAAATCAGTACTGAAGAGTGGATTGAATAATATAAACAGCTTGAAACAAGCCCAGTTATTTCACCTATTTCTTAAGTCAGCTGCAAAGGTTATTTTTAGTTTAAAATATTTCATTAGTTTTAGATTATTTATGAGAAAGGAGGGGAGTTCTCAGGTGTGATTTGTTGTACTCTGCATCTTAGAAAAAGGGAAATATAAGTAAAGGAATATGAAATTATAATCTGTTAGCATTTAGTACGTGTTTAGTGTTTGAAGTGACTACGGAGTGCAGGGTTCTGTGGCTCCTGGTGTTCCCAAGGATGTAACTGCCCTGTGGTTTTGTCTCTGCCCTTTCCCTGGAAGCACAAGGAAAACCTTTGTGGTCACTTGTGCAACCCCCCAGGTGGATGTGGAAGGCTGGAACCCCCCAGGCAAGGGTGGCCCCGGAGTACCAGCTGGAAAGGTGCCGTAGTAGAAGGAGCCGGGGTTGTTCTTTGTCCACTGGAAGTCCTGGGCCGTGCCCAGCCCCAGGAGCAGCAGCACAGCCCAGCCCCTCAGCGTGTCCATCCTCAGGGCTCCTCTGCACGGTCCACCTGGCAAGGGAAGAGCACTGTCAGGAGCTGCTGCTCCACAGCTGAGGGGATCCAAGGGAAAAGCTGATTTTTAGTGCTCAGGAGGTTCCATGTCGGCAAAGGCCAAAAGCAGCACTTGGGTGAAGTGGAAGATGCAGCTTCTGGCAGGGTGAGGAAAACCAGGGAAGAATGAAACACCTGATTATAACCACTAAGACCTGCCTGTTTTCCATGATTACTTTATTCTGAAAGTCTCTGTGTTGTTCTGAGTTCCAAACTCTCCCACTGGGGTCAGTAACTAAACCCCTGCAAACTGCCAGGAGAGAAGTGGTTGTGCTCCAGTCTCTTACCCCTGAATGTGATGGCAGCAAACCCTGGGCAAGTTGTAAAGGAAAATTAACACTTGCAATTATTGCAGCTTTAATTAATTGCAGCTTTTATCTCAGTGATGTCCCTTTTATCCAGTCCCAGCCTCAATTTTCAATTTTAACTGTGACATCAAATTAAGCTCTTGGTGGAGCAATAGTTTAACTATTTTAACTGTGTTAAAGTTTCAGAAGGGCTTTGTAGAGCAGCAGTTTTTCCCCCCAGTTGATACAGTTCTCATGTGTTTCACTGAGAAGAAGTACAAATATCTTATAAAAAGTCATGTTTTGCATTGGAGTGCCTGACCAAAATAAACCCCTAAGTTTGGTAAAACCCAAAAGGCAAAGGAACCCTTTTGCAGAACATGGAGTAAATGTACAATCTCAGAGGCCTCTGGTTCCTCTGTGTTTACTAATGATCATTCCATGTCTCCTGGTTAACACAGGAACTGCACAGCTGGCTTGGGAAAATGGAACTACTTCAGCACCAAAGGCTTTAGTCTCAGATTAAAAATATCTCCACCTCTGCATTTTGAACGGGAACATTTGGATTGCAACGGGAAAAAAAAAGAGCAGACTACAAACATTTAAAACATCAGCTCTAAATACTCTAGAAGTACTTTTATTTGGACTAAAAGGGCTGCAAATGTGATTTTAATTTAGATGTTGACAGTCCAGTGCAGCTCTTCAGCCTAGTCAGTACATTTAAATGTAGTGTTACCCTTGGTGTTTTGTCAGCAATGACCAACAGTCACATGGAAAGAAGGCAGGAGAAAACAAATTGTGTTCTGGGGGGTCTGTCAGTGGTTTCTGTGGCTGAGGCTTTACCCCAGGGCAGAAGGACTGGCTGGTTTTACAGGGGTGCTGATAATTCTCTTCCAAAGTCAGAGTGGGGCTTTAACAACATTTTAGGGAGTTTATTCTGGTTTTAGGCAGTTGTGGTGACCTAATTCGTCATTTGGGTAACTCACAGAAGCTCACAGAATCTGTGATCGACACCCTAATGATTCTGTGAATATTTTAGGGGTTTGTTATGGGTTTAGACATTTGTAACTCTCTGATTCGTATTTGGGGAGCTGGGAGCTCAGTTGGAGCTCAGGATAATGAATCAAAATCAGGATATTTTTTTCACTCTTTGGCCTGATTATTCTTCTTGTTAGTAGCAGTATCAGAAATCATTTCAGTACCTCATGAACTGCTCAAGCACAAGAATCACATTATGATTTTACAACCCCCTGCACTGAAGAAAACAGTCTTATGGACAGTCCCTTGTGGAATATTCAATCCATTACTTTTCAAATCAATACATCTATTTTGGAACTATTCATTGCTCTGTTTTTCTGGCAGGTACCTTTACAAATCAGTAGAATAAACAGCTATTCAAACAGTGCAAAAAGGTTCAATAAGTTCAGACTGTAAAGCTGGCCCTGGAAAAACCCTTTTGACCCTCATGTTCTCTGGCAGCTCCAGAACCTCCTGCCCTGCTTATAAATGGAGTTATTTTCATTTCCCCCCATTCCTGCCTTACCTGGTGTTCTTCACAACAGATGTGTCCTAACTGGGCGATTCCTCTGGACTGCCACAAACCTGCCAGGGCATTCAGAATAAACTGACTTTCCCACAGGAATTGCATGGAATGGATCCAGCTGCCACAAAAACTCGGGAGAAACATCTAGTCGAAAACAGCATTTTGTTCACTTGGAGGCAAAACAAAAAAGAACAATCCTTTTGTATCCACAGTCAAATGTGCAGGACAAGCTTTAGCTTAACCATAGGAATCTGTTAGCAGGGAGGGATTTTCCTGTGTGAGCAAAATCAGCTTTGCAGGGATCTATACATTCCCACCCAACTGCACTGGCTCCTGAACAGGGTTGGTAGACATTTCCATCTCCAAACATCCACGGTGTTGGGAGACATTTGCCATCAGGAATTGTAGTGATGGGACAAGGAGTGAAGGGTTCAAACTGATAGAGGGGAAATTTAGGTGAGATATTGGGAAGGAATTCCTGGCTGGGAGGGTGGGGAGGCCCTGGCCCAGGTTGCCCAGAGAAGCTGTGGCTGCCCCTGGATCCCTGGAAGTGTCCAAGGCCAGGTTGGACGGGGCTTGGAGCAACCTGGGACAATGGAAGGTGTCCCTGCCCATGGCAGGGGGTGGAATGGGATTATCTTTCAGGTCCCCTCCAACCCAAACCATTCCAGGATTCTGTGATTCCATGATTTTTCTCTTGGTGAAAATGTCTGTGTCCCAAATGGTGTTTCCCAGGGAGATCTCACTGACAGGTTTTGTTAGACCAAGGGCTTTGTCTTTACATGGATCATTTTGAATCAGGATGCAGGCTTGGAAAATAATATCCTTTTTCTTTTCTCTTGTTTCTAGAGGAATTCCTTAGGGTGATGTCTGTGGAAACACCAGCTCTCCAGTCTGGAGGTTCAGCTCAAGCTCTTCATTCTTTTAGTTCTGTGAGTTCCCTTTCAGTCCCCTCTTGTGAATAATGTGCATTTAAAAGGCCATGAAACGAGATGTAACCCATTGCTGGGCTGCAAACAGTGTTTTCAGACATTTCTGTCAGGTGTGGAAAACCTTCCTGTGCTGAGGGAGAAGGGAAGAGCCTCCCAAGAGCAGCAGGGAAGGGAACTGCAGGAAAGGGCAGAGGGAGGCTCTGGACAACACTGATACAACCAGGAGTGGGAACCTTTCCCACAGCCCCCCTGAGGAAAGGGAGTCTGGGAGCCAGGGGAGTCCCCCAGGGGCAGCAGGAGCAGCTCCAGCCCCGGGTGGGTGATGTTCTCCTCCCTGCTGTGCTCCCCGGGAGCTGCTGCACACTGGGGGTGGGTGGTTCCTGCCGTGGAACCCGCTCTGCTGTGCTTTTGCAGCTGGACAGTTGGTAAACAACCCCCCCATTTATTTATTTAGCTCATCGAGTTTGTCTTTTTTTTTTGGTCTTTTATTTTCGAGCAGAACCGGTGCCCTCTCGTGGCCAATTCAGTGATAAAGTATTAACGGCAGAACGTTGCCTGATAAAACAAGCAACAACTTTTTAGTTCGTGTGGAGCCTCTGACCTCCGAAGTGAAAAAAGGCATGGAAATTAGAGTGGGAATGTTGTCAGGAGCAGGGCTCTGTACACTTGTTTGCCTTCCTGCTCGTTGGGTGGGACCATTTTCAAGCACTGAAAATCCACTCTGGAATATCCCTTGTGATTTATGATGCACAGGAGGGGCAGTGTTGGATAGGTGGGTCAGCCTGCAGGGGAGTTTGGTGCCCAAGGCACGTTTTTAAGCACTTATTTGTCATTTGTCACGTTTTATCTCCTGCAGAACTGGGTAGGACAGCAAAGCAGAGTCACTGCAGTGCTGTGCCATGCCAGAGTTGTGGTGATTAAGGCTTTCTCTTGACACAATCTTCTCCTGTGATGTTGTTTCCCAGTTTTCTGCATAAACAAGCCCATGAGATATTTACATTGTGACAACTTGGTCATTTTTTCCTCTTGGAAAAGTTTTATTAGCAGCAGTTTTTAAAAGGTGCCAGAAACACATCAAGGCTATAAAATCTTTTATTGTGTTTTACTGGTAAAAAGAATTTAAAAAAAAAATGTTCTTGGTGGATTCCATCCAGAATTTCCCAGTAAAATAATCTGGGAAGTGGGTTTTGCAACGGGCTCACTGTGTGGGTGTGAAGTCAGGGGAGAGTCACCACTGACTCTGGGGATGTTTTATCTGCTGTTCACTTGTCCACAGCCTGGAGTGGATCTTCATCCATAAATATGTAGGTATTTATGGATTCTCCTGCTGTGGAACACTGT
This sequence comes from Manacus vitellinus, assembly GCF_001715985.3. Lineage (NCBI taxonomy): Eukaryota > Metazoa > Chordata > Aves > Passeriformes > Pipridae > Manacus > Manacus vitellinus. The sequence continues at coordinate 2,124,751 of NW_021939189.1, read as the reverse complement.
GTGACCGTATCAGAAAAACTTTGGCACACACCCCGCTACCTGAAACAAATTGCTATTTATTTTCCCACTTCATTTTCTATTTTTGTGTTGCAGAACCTCTTATCTCCAGATGTACACCAGGCCTGGGTCACCCCTAACAGAAGATACCCTAAAACTGGTATTTATTGTTTTTTTCCTTTCAGCCCTTCCAAAGTAGAGGCTGTCTTTCCTAATTCCCTGGCAGCTGTTCAGACAACCAGACCAAATCATCCTCACACAATTATGACCTATCTCCCCAGCTTCCTGATTCTTCATTCTTCCAAACTACACTCCCTTCCCAACCTTGAATAGGCCTTTTCTGTCTCAGAGAGAAACATCCTTTCTTATTATACAGCAACCAGAAAACCACGTAATTTTTCCAGTGTGTGGTCTAATACAACTACACTGAGATATTGGAGGGTTTTCAAAATCAAAACAAAACCCACTTACAATTGTTCTTGGAACAAGAACACTTGTATAACTGTGCTTGGATTTTTCTGTGTTACAAAATGACTTTCCTTGCGTTTCCTTAGCTGGTTTTGGAAAGTTTTTTGTCTAAAGCTCGACTGGTCTTGCTTTTCAGAGAAAAACAGGCAATTTTGGGAGTGAGTGAAATGAGGATGCCTTGGTGCCCACCTCTGCTGGCCTCCCACTGTGGGAACACCAGTCTTGTATCCTGGGAATTCTGTGGGCAGCTTCTGAAGCCAGTCTCCATGGGAAGAAAACCTCCAGAGCGTGGAAGATCTTGTGTTTGAATCCTGAGCTCCTGATCCCTGAGATCCTTGAGATGAGCTGGAGATGGGTAACTCTAAAACTTACCCCATATTTCCTTAGCAGCTCCTACACTCTTGTGCTCTCCTGTTTTGTGCCCATGGAGCTCACTGAGGAGCTGTTATCACTGCTTTTACTGGGGGAATTTTTGGAAAAATTAAACTGTTTGAGAGTCTGCCATCTCTTGTTTTGCAAAGAAATACCATAAAGATTGGCAAAGACAGGGTAAATCTGAGATCTATTCTAGTTGTCCTAAAAGCTCCCATTTTAAAGGGGTCATTTCCAAACAAGCTCCTAAATTGTTTATTCTTAATAAAGTTTCTTGGTGTATGCAGAGAGGAGCAGAAACTTCTCCCTTTTGGGGAACTCCCAAATGGTCAAAACTGAGACTTTATGTTGCATCTTGGAATTTGAATGCCCAGGCTCAGTTTCTGCTTGAAAATCCCAATAATAAATGACAGATGTTACAAAGCCCTGGGTGCTGTGAGGAAGGTCACAAGAGTTTGCTTCTAAGAATCAATTTGAATTTCTCTTTTCCTGCTGACAGCTCCATGCTAAGGGTGGGCCTGCATTTGATGGGAGCCCTGCAAGCTGCTGCAGGCTACCCCTGATTGGAATTCCCTTGGATTGGCCTAATTGCAGGCTCTGCCATCATCTGTTTGCAATCACAAAGAGGAAGCTTCTGAAGCTTGGGAATGAGAGAAAATGAAGTGTCCTGACACAACTTCAAAACATCCAGAATGCTCTTGGAGGTTTTCCCATCGCTGTTTGTGAGTAGGAACAAAAAGGCACAGTTCTATTTCCTTTCCATGGCCATCTTTACCCTGCACCCATAAAATAAATACAGGCAGCAAGGAAGAATAGTGGTAATTAATGAAGGTCCCCGAGCTGATAATGAGTAAGAGTTCCTGAGTTGTTTTGGAAGGGGTTGAATTAGTTCATTATTGAATTAGGTCATTACTAAAATCATACAATTGTTCTTTCTATGGACAGTCAGCTTAGATTATGAAACATTCCAATTCAGTGCTTCAAATTCAGTTTAAAACACACCCTTGAGCATTTTATCTGTGGTGCTGCCCTGGAAGGCAGGACACCACTCCTGTCTCATGCACCAAACAGCCACAAATTGTCTGGGAGTGGCAGATAAAGGCCTTTAATGACTAAAGACACTGAGAATGGTTTTGCTTCTGTCCAGGGTTAGAGCTTTGGGCTGGAGAGGAAAGCTGAGAGCCTTGCAGAGCTCGGAGCTGAGCTCCAGGGAGAGGCAGCAGTGCACTGCTCTGGCAGCCTGGCACTGCCAGCCTGGCCTGGGCTGGCTTCCTCAGCCCCTCATCTGGGAGAGGGTTTGGAAAATGCCAGTGACAAGGGCTGCCCAGGGCACCAGTGAGCTGGAAACCTGGGATTTAGGGATAAACTCCTAGTGCTGGTTCAGTGGCCTGGCCAGGACAGGGGGAGAAGAGCAGCAAAGGAGTGCAGAAGGTTCTGTGCAGCCCCAGGACAGCTCTCCTTGGGCTGGAGTAGCAGGACTTGCCTCACACAGCCTCAGAACTACCAGGCTCCTTGTTTCCTAGGGAAAAGTTAAAATTTCCCAGGGAAAGTGTGAGGGTGAACTGGGATAGTCCCAATTCTTGTGCAGCCCTTACAGTGTCAGTTGTCTGGGGCCATGGCCTGGACCTCCTTGTAGCTTTTTTATTAAAACAAGCAAAACAAGCAGAGAAAAAAAGCAATGGCTTTTACTTTTGCTTGTTCAGGGATGAATCTCAGAGGCAAGGCCTTACTAGTGCTCAAATTCTGCTCCAGTCAAACACCAAGTGATGCCACTGGAGATTTAATGTGTTCTTGAAGTGAAATATCTGCCCCAGTGCTTTATCTCAGCCTCTTTATTGCTCTGGGGGCTGATCTGCAGCTGAATCTGTTGAAAGTGTGGCTAATTACAGCAGGGCTTAGATGAATTCTGAGAGCCTTTGGCACTGGGAAGGGTTAAAAACAGTCTGAACACAATAATAATGGTAGTATTTCTAAAACTGCGTCTAAGTGATAATAAGGTCGTGGCTGTGAGCTTTGTTTTTACTACATCACATCAAAAATGAGTCTTAGTTCCAGTCACTGCTGAAATACTTGAATTTGAGATGCTCCAAGGTGATTGAACACATTTTTAAAAAGCAGAGCTCTTCTTTACAATGAATCTCCCAGTTATGCCAAAACTACAAATTCCAAAATATATTTGTAATAATAATAGTAATAATAACAATAGTAATGATAATAATGCTCCAGACATGCCAGATTTCCAGGCCTGTGGATATGAACTGGGAGCACTGTGCATTTTCCTTTCAGCTGTCAGATCTCCTCTGAAAACAGTCTCACTGAAGGGAGGTTCAGATCAGCAACACGGACCAGAAGAGTGTCCAGAGATCAGAACAGTGAGTAAATGTTTTCAAAGACCCTTCTAACATAAGAATTTCTCTGGGGCTGTTGTCAAACAAGCAAAAGGACAGGGAATTATGGATTGATTTCCCTGACAGGGTGTGCAGGTGGGACTCCAGGCTCACATAAACTTGGGAATTATATTTCTCAGCTATTCCATTCTGGTGGAAGAACTTACAGCAGCGTTTTTCTGCAGAGATGGTGTCTCAAAAGCAGAGTTAATAATTTGTAGCCCACATCAAAATCCAAAAGGGTGGATGGAAATTGTCTTGTTTGTGAGAAGAATGATTCTATAGTGCCTGAACTAAAGTCTGTTTGTTAAAAGTTTGCTGATGCTTGATTAACTGCTGGAAAAAAACATTGGGTCCTACAAATTTAAAGATGTTTCGGATATGATTTTTTATATAAAAATTAAAATTGTTATACATATTATTTTTATGTTATATACACTATTTATTATTATATATTATATATGATAAATTCTTATAGATTATACATAATTATAAAATATATAAATATATAATATAAATACAAAAATAATACATAATATAAATAATACATAATATTAAATAATAAATTAAAATAATTATATAACCATATAATATTATAGATATAAATAATATATAAATATAAATTTAATAAGAATATAATAAATAGATAATAAAAATAGAGATATCACATACAATATTTACTATATATTTTATTACATATATTTGATTTATATATTTTTATAAATAAAATATATAACATATAGAATATATAAAATATATAATATAAATTATATATTTATATGTATAATTAGATATGATAAATTTTTGGTAATACACCTAAAACCTTTGGGATTAGGTGTATTCCATAACCATGTTGCATGTACATGTGTCCTAAGTAAGGACATGCAGACAAAGTTAGGGGTCTTTTTTTTTCCCTTTTAAAATGCAAATTTCAGTGGGAATCTTCCAAAATCAAGGAAGAGTTTCATTCCAGTCTCCCTCTGCTGCCTTACTTTGCTCCAGATTAGGCCTTGCTCAGTGTTTGCCCATGGCCACAGAAGGAGGTGCTTTGAACCACAGCAAACCAGGTTTGCAAATGCTTTGGGCAACCCTGAGTGGGAACAGATGGGTCCTCCAACCCAGGACTCAGGGCAGGGGAAGTTTTGGAACTTTCCCTCCAAAAAACCAGGGTTTTGTTACCACTGGTTTGCTAAACCCCAAGGATATATTACACCCTGTGTTACATTCAGATGATCTCATGCTAATCCAAACAGTCTTGTGGGACCTCTGATTCTGATTAAGCATTTGGGCTCGGGGGGCTGTGCTGCCATCCCACCTCCCTGGCAGGGGTTTTGTCAGGAGACATTTGTTATGTTTGGGAAGCAAATATTTCTGTGATAAGTGTTATATTAAAACCCACAAGGATATGAATAATCCTGTTTTCGGTGAAGAGTTTAAATGACATGCTATAAATAAAACTGAGGCCACACATCGACTGCAAAAGGTGGAAAAAAAAAAGAGAAATACTGAATAGCTCTGTTCATCCTGCCCCCTAAATGGGGTGAGGCCACGGGGAAAAATATCTTTGAATTGTGTCACACAGGAGAGGTGAGTTAGGAGAAAAATGTCTTTGAATTGTGTCACACAGGAGAGGTGAATTAGGACTGCACATGGCAGCTTTAATTCTGGTGTTGTAGCTCTTAAACACTTGATTTTTCAAGCTGGGTTTTTAACATGGCTGGTTGGAGAGGTTCTTATTAATTTTGTTTGCCATCATGCAGCAAAATCCCACTTGAAGGTAGTTGAAAAATTCCTGATACCTGTTGTATTCCATTTCCCAGTGTGGGATGTCATTGTAATAATGTTGATCTTCAATTGGAAGTGCTGAAAGGGCTAAAGATTAAAAATAACCTTTAGCATGGCAGTATTTTAGCTCTGAAGTATCACTGGTGATTCTCTAAGGTCATTCATTCCTTTAACCCCACCTGGAGGAATTCCAGCACTGTAATCCCTACTTTACAAATGGGAAGTAGATGCACTGGGCAGGATAAAACTTGTTTTGTGCTTTCTTAGTGTAGCAGAGGTGGGACAGGAACAGAGGAATACATTGATGCTCTTGAGCTGGGATGTTTTACCTTTCCTCTCCAGGATTGCTCTTTTTTTTGGGGGAAAGTAATTTTCCCCAACCTTCCCCCTTCTCCTTACTAATGTCTTTCCATGTAGAAATAATATTTGGGATCTGAGATTGTGCCTTCTGAAGTGGTTTCCATCTTGCTGTCCTCCTAAGAGAACTTTAACCTTTATTGAATGATCATGTTCAGCTACATATAATCACAAAGCCATAAAAAAACAAGTCCCCTTGTATTTCTATCCACTGCAGCAAAATGTACCTTTAAGGAGAAAACATTGCTCCAGTGTGACTGTCTGAATTTATTGGCCATTAGAAGCCTTACAGTGTGTGGCTCACATTTTAGAACTCCTGATTTCGAGCTTAATGTGGTCAGGAAATATAAAAATACATTTATTTATGTCATCTACTAAAAATCCCAACCTATGTTACTGCAAGTCTAACCCACTGTGTGTTTATGTTGGAGATGAATGATGGGGTTGTAGCTGCCTGTGTTTCAGGCCAGGCTGAATGGAATGATTCTGCAGCACAACTATGTGTGTATTTTTTTTTTTAAAGAACCTTCTTTTTATTTACTGCATGTGGCAGCAATTTCCTTCCTCCCAGAAGCCACTGCCCAGTTCTCAGGGGCAACTGCCTGACTCCCATCAGAGTCAGAATTTACTGAATTGTTCAAGGCTGTCAAAATCCAGACGTTTCATTCCTGCTGGTACCTGTGTTGTTGAATGTGATGTGCTTTTCCAAGTCTTTGGAGCCTGCTTTGGCTGATGTTTGCACCAGGTTTCCTCGGTATCAATCTTCAGGAAGATATGTTTGGATACAACCTCAGATATTTGATAACTAGGTGTTCCCCCAGGATGGGAGATCCCATTCCATCCCTCCTGTCGTGGCTGGCTGGGAAGGAGCTGCCAGAAGAGCTGCCCACTGTTACTGGTCCCTCCTAGCAGGGCTAGAAGGTGCTGTTCATCATCCCAGACAATTGAAGTGGTGATGAACTGTGAGGTTCAGCTCTAAACTGAAAGCTGAGGAGAAAAATGATCCAGCAGATATAAATGAAGCGGGTGAAAGACAGTGGGAAAGGACACTGGGAGCTCTGGGAAGCCTCTTGGAATTAAAATTAAGGGTTTGAGTGTTTTCTCACCAGAGGAAATATTTAATATCAAGTCAAACATTATAGCAAGGAAAAGTAACATTGTATGAAACATGAAAACAAGTGACTCACAATCTTCTGCAGGAGCCTAAAACTTTCCAGAGGAGAGAGATCCATCTCTGGAGCAACTTGCAGCCTTCTGAAAATCAGCTTGTCTGGCTGGGTTGTGTTTCCCAGGTTCTCCAGCAGATTCTCTGAACCCAGGGATGGGACAGCCCCCACCAGTGTTTCTGCCCCAGGCCCAGGGAACTCCTGCCTCACTTTTCCAGCCGAGGGTCCCTGATAAACACTGCCAGGAGGATATATTCCTCTGTTGGTCTCAAGTGACAAATGTGAGTAAACACTGTCAGAGGGGCTGCAGCAGCTGCCTTTTGGTACCTCCTTTCACTTGAGCTTTGGATTTGGGGCACTTGGACTGTCCCTGGGATGAAGTGACCCACAGGGATCTCAGCTGACCTTTCATGTGCCATAACAAACAGGTCTGGCTCCCCTGAGCTGGGACTGCACTGGGCTTCTGATGCAATCCCTGGATCAGCTCTGCCCTCCTGGCATCAGCACACTTAACCTTTTTGCTCAGCACATTTCCCCTCCTGTGGAGGTGGACAATGAATACAAATACGATGCAAATGATTTCCTTTTCAATGGGAAGGCTCCCTGATTGAAAACACACTGTCCAGGAGCCTGGGTCTGTCCTGTTCCCACTGAATGGAATGTCCTTGTTGCCTCTGACTTTAGGGGTTTCAGGATCAAACTCAAAGTTTCAAATGGGTTGAAAAATAACATGTTTTTTTCCTCTGGAACTGAGGGTGAGTTACCAGTTCAGTAAGGAAGGTGTAAAGAATACAGAGCAGAAAAAGCTGGGGGAAAAATTAAGAGAAGTTAAAAAGCCAGCATGAAAAGTCGTGCTTGAGAGTCCAGAAGTTTATCAGAAAATCAGAAGCTGAGGTTGGTGGAAGGGATCTTGGGATTTCTTTGGACAGAAGCAGGGGAAGAGCTGAGGAAGAACTAAATTATTGTACCTGGGACAATGCTGGAACTTCCATATCTTGAGTTTGATGTACTCTAAACTGTGGTCTAGATCCCTCAGCCACTTTCCCAGCTACTGGGGAAGTCACACCTTGGGGTTATTCACCCAGGGAGGAAAGAAAATTTTGAGTGTCTTTCTTTGGATTTCCATGTCTTACCTACATGGCTTCTCCCTTCATATATAAAGACTCTTAAAACAACATTAATGTTTGTTATAGAACTGAAAATAATGTGGGTGTGCAGGGTTGAGTAGTTCCTTCATGAGGCTATTTTTAAATTCATATTAGCACTGGTTTAGTTTACAAAATCATACATATATATATATCAGTATCAGGGCTCTGCTCACACTGCAGTTTTGGTATGTGTTGTAGTTAATTTTTATTGAAAGAAATATACTCTAAAATTATGGGAGGGCCTTGCTCATTTTAATAAATATTTCCTAATTAAGACCTTCTCGTGAGTGCCATCACCCAGCAAACAATCCTAATGCTCTGGTGGGACCCTAAATGTGTGCAGAGCTCCCAGCCCTTGCAGTCCTGCTGGTGGAGTTGGGGTGTAGGTGATTTTAAAGGAGCTGCTTTGTTTGCTGTAGGAATTCATCCATCTCTGGGGGAGAACTCGCAGTTGTTTTAACAGAATGTCTCAGGATTAGCAGCCAAGTCTTGTATATTCTCAGCTACTCGTGCCAGGCATTAAATGCATATTGTGAAAAAAAGAAAAAAAAAGGGAAAAAAACTCCCCAGAGCTGTTTGGAGAGGCCTTTTTATGGGTGTGCTTGAAAGAAACCCAGCCAGCAGGAATGCCCACCCCAAGCAATTCCATGTAGGAATGTAGGGGCTGGAGTACAAGGCTTTAACCCCAACAGCAGTGGAGAGCCTGTTGTTCTGCTGGAGTCTCTGGAGTATCCATTTTATGAAGGTTTTTGACTTCTATAAGGATTTCTGTATAGATTTGCTATAAAGTAGCTGAGGTCTCCTGGGCTCCTCTGCCTTGTCCTGCCACAGCAATCCCATCTGACAGCACTCGGGTTGGGAAAGGAGCCATGAGGGGGGAAAAAAAAGAACAGGCTCCTTTTGTAGCTAATAACTTCCTTTAATTGGTAATTAAGCTGCCTGCTACTTATAAATGTCAATAAAGGTCAAAATATTTAGAAGCAGAATCATTTTAGTGGCTTCCCATTTCTCACTGCACGAGCTGCCGGCTCGGACCACACACAGGCACGGCCCAGGACGGCTTGGATTTCAGAGCCCTCGTCTTCCCACCCCAATTCTGCTCTGAAGCAGCCCAGGAGGGACAGAGCAGCTTTAGTGGATGGGAGGGAGGATGTGAGCTGGGTCTGCTGGGTGAGCATTCCTCACATTTTGGAGCTGCACTGCAGGCACCGGGGCCGCAGCGGGCGAGGGCTCAGCAGATGCTGCACTCCTCGACTCCTGCATCCAGGGAAAGGGGCTGCATCTGATCCATGTGCAAAATGACTCAAGGAAAAGCTGCCTGGTAACAGATTAAATACCAGTTGCAGCTTGGAAATGAGAATTAGTATAAGTCCTGTTGTTTCTGTAGAGCAGAGGAAAACACAGAGGGTTCTCTGGGTTTTGCTTGCAGCCCCTGAGTTAACAAGCACACTTATTCTCCCTGCAGGGATTTGCTGATTTTGTGAGCAGATTCTTCCCACTGAAATTAATCAGTTTATGAGGGGGCAAGTGAGGGGACATTTGGCTTTGAAGAGTGCAGAGAATCTATTCCCAGAGGAATCTTTGATCTTTTTATGGTGTTTTGTTTCCAAAGTGTCTCTGTGTGTGTCCTGCAGGGGCTGGGGCTGGGCATTTGGAAATGAGAGCTGTGGGGACTGGACTTCTACACTTCACTGAATATAATTAGAATATTAAAATTTTAATATATCCTCCTTTTAATGCTTTCCCATCCTCAAGAAGCTCAGGGTCTAATTTCCCATTCCATGAGGTCTCCATCCAGGACAGGTGGGTGTGTTTTCTGTGGGAGGACCCCTCAGTGGTGCTTTGTTGGCTCTGGAGGTGGAGATGGGATGACCAGGCAGCTTGTCAGGTAGAGCTGGGAATGGGAAACTGGTGATCCTCAGGTCTTTCCTTCCTGCCAGACTGAATTTGGGATCTGCCACCTGCCCCCAGCTTGAGTTTACTCTTGGTAGCATCAGAGTGGATGGAGGAGACTGCCCTGTCCTCTTGGCACGTTCATCCTTCCTGGGAAGTTCTCCTTGGAGCCCCCAGCCCCAGCCAGGCACAGCTGTCCTTGGAAGCCAGGATTCCATGCACTCCTGTGTGAAATGATCCTGCCAGCCAAGGGGAATCTCCGTGTTTTCTGGGGCAGATTTGCTCACTGCTGCAGGGTGTGATCCCTGTCATTGGGGAACTGATAAAGTGGGGCTGCTTTGACAGAGAAATGGGATTATTCCATAAAAACATCAGGGAAGCACAAGGCAGTGGTGCTGATGGGAATCCTGCTGCCTTTCTTTGCTCCCTCTGTCAGTCCCAGATGTTTTCTGCACAGATTGTAAGGAAGTGGCTGTGAAGAGCAGCATTAGAGATCCAAGTGGGAGCTTTCAAAAGCCAAAAATGCTCTCCAAAGTCAGGAGATTTTGTTAAAGACCTTAAAGCTTAAAGCAGATAAGTCTGCTTTCAAAATTCATTGTTTCCCTTGTGGTTTTGAGCCATTAGACTCTTTTAGCTATTTTCTTCCAAGCTTTTATTGTGTAATTGTGATGGTGAGAAACTTCTTCTTAAAAATCCTGAGAACAGAGCACTCTGAAAAGTGTTTTCAGGATTTCAGAAGCTGCTAATTTACTAATAATACATGTAATTATCCCAGAGGAGCAATAGAATGTTTGGCCATCATACCAGAAAAGTGATATATCTTTTGATATTAAAGACACAAACCAGAATTAAATAGTATTTTGAGACTTTTGAGATGAAGTTCTTGTTGCTTCATCTTCCATAAACCCACTCATCCTTTGGCTGGGGGTGGTTCTGTGTACAAGTCCACCTCAACAGCCAAATAAATATACACAAATGAAGATAAACATTCAAGGAATTTCAGCTTTCATTTTCATCTTAGAATTCCTCTAACCTGATTAGGGTTTGTCCTGATCCTTCTGATAAAATTCCTCCCCAGCAGCAGCCCTGTCCCTGCACCAGGAAGGATTTGTGCCTCCCTGTCTGCCCCAGTGCATCCCACTGTCCCACATCATCTCAGTTAATGGAATTTGCAGAGTACTGGAGGAGGAACAGAGGAATGGGAAGGGTGACTTATTTCTTACATCATGATTTTGTGTATCTTCAGTGGGACTGAAGGAGAAAGCAAAGAGAGGGAAAGAAAAGGAATGCAGGCAGGATTAAAAACTGAAATGCATTAAAAAAAATAGATGAAAGAAAACAACTCCCAAGTGCAATTCCAGTGCTGATTATTATGCTTAAAAATCTATATATTTTTGTAGGATATAGGTAAGAAGCAGGGAATGAGTGGGGAAGAAGGAAAGTACAAAACTCCCACGCCTCCTCTGACTGTTTCTCCTTTGTCTGGCCATTCCCAGGTGGAAATGTGCCCTGTGTGTGCCAATCCTGGGCATGTGCTGTACAACTAATCTGCACCCAGGACCTACCCATGGGTTCCAGAGTTCTCTGGGAATGTCAGTGGGCATTTGTGCAGGGAAGGTGCTGTCCCCAGGCTGGTGGGTGTTTGGAGCTCCCTGGCCCTTGGCTGGAGCATCCAGATTCCATCCAGACAAAGTCCATAGCCACAAAGGAATTATAGTCAGGTTGGAAAAGACCTTCAGGATCATCCAGTCCAGGCACTGGAGGAGGAGGCCACTGTGTCCTTGGAGACCTGTGGAAGCCACACAAAGTGCTGTCCTGTGGCCTGTGCCATGCAGAGATCCCAGTGCCTGGTGCAGCTCAGAGCTCTCTGCTCACTGGAGTTCTTTACTCATTGCTTGGGAATCTTCTACCTGGACCAGGACAGTGGAGGAGGAACAAAAAAGAAGTTAGAAGGGATGAAGGTGGGAATCTCCTCCAGATTTCATCAGTGCTGCTGCCATCGTGCCTGTTACCTGTCCTTCCCTAGGGAATAGTTTAGGTGACACCCCAAAGGAGCTGGGGTGCTCCAGGCTGCCCATCTGGGAACCCCAGGAGCAGTGCAGGAATTAGGCTCTTCCTTTGCCTGAGCCCCTCTCCATGTACCCCTGTGAGTTTGTGGGTAGCTCAGACTGTGCCAGGAGATGTGACAACACTGTGATCCCTCCACAGGAATTCTTTCCACTGTTCCTTTCTCTTCCAATTCACATAACCAGTAAGTCAGTGCTGTCACTTCTGCAGCCCTGTGCAGCAGTGACAGCTACAGCCACCAACAAATGGTGCTGCACGTTTTCCTTCTGCTTTCCCAGCCTGTGATTTAGATTCTTCAGCCTCTAAACTGCTCCACTGGGTGTCCTTTAATATTGCATTATGTTACTCAGGATGCATAGTCTATTCCATTGCTTCCATTTACTTTAGCAAGGATAAATGGCACAGACTGTACCAGAAGTTTATAAGTTTTAAGTGCTTCGCAGGCAACTGTTTCCCAGAGAAATTTTCCAACTGTTTTTTACTTTGGGTCGTGGAAAAATTGCTTCCAGGAGCTTGGTTAATGAGTTTTAAAATGGGGTAAAATGCATGAATTCTTTATGACTGAGGGGTACATCAGTGTCAGGGTTTTCCCTTCTGAAGGAATCGTCGGTTCTGCCCAGTTAATATTTAAAAAGGGTTAAAAGAATCCAGCAAAAAAACCCCCAAACTCAGAAAACTTGCAACTCAGCTTTTCTCATTATAATGTGCTCCTAAAATCTTTTGTTCAGCTGGAAGAGCAGGGTTGGAGCATCCTGGCCCAGATGATCCCTGTGCATGGAAAGTTGAGGCAGTTGGAGCAAACCATACCTTGGTCAGGCTGGTGTTAATGTGAGTCTGTGTCATCCCTGCTCCCTGGTGTTCAGATGATCCCAGTGTGGAGCAAGTTGGAGGCTGTGTTGTGGTCTGGCAGCTCTTCCTTCACCGGGAATGATTTGGCCAGCCTGTGAATTCCTGCTCCCTCTGGCCATGGATCAGCCACACTGGAGGATGTAAATAGGTCTCCTGGCCTGCTGTGGCTGCTGCTGGAAGTGGTAAACAACAGCAGGAGGACAAAGAAAATCGGGAAGGAGTTAAGGAAGCTTTACAGGACGCTGTTCTCCCCATTTCCCACAGGCAGTGAGGTGAAGCATTCAGTGAGAGGAATGTGGGATGCTGGCATTGCTAACAGAAGTGTTAAACCTCTGGGATGGAACTCACTCTGCCCAGGATGGATGTTCACTCATATTCAATCCTGACTGGAGGGGCCACTTGTGTCTTGCCTGACTCAGAGAGCTCATGGCCCCAAAATTAGTCCTGGGAAGTTGGGTCTGCCCAAGCCCACACGGTGCTTGTTGGAGGGGAGTTTAAACTGCCAGAGGGCAGGGTTAGATGGGATATTGGAAGAAATTCTTCCCTGTGAGAGTGGTGATGGGATGGGATGGAATTCCCAGAGGAGCTGTGGCTTCCCCATCCCTGGAAATGTCCAGGCCAAGTTGGAGCAAGGTCTAGTGGAAGGTGTCCCTGCCCATGCGGTGGAAGGAGATGAAACCACTCCATGATTCTGTGAATCCACGCTCGCGGGTGGCTCCGAGGAGGGAGGGGAGGGAGCGCTGCGAGGAGCCGGGAGCGGCCGCACGATGGCAGCGTGGGATCGGCACTGGGGACCAGCCCGGGGGGCACCGGCAAACCGGGACCCTCCCGGGGCTGCCAGGGGGAGCCGGGACCCTCCCGGGGGGAGCCGGGACCCTGCCGGGGCCGGGGGAGGCACAAAACGCCCCTGTGCGAGACGCTCTTTAGCCTCGTGTCGCGTCCCCCAGCGAGCAGCGAGCAGGTCAGGGTTATTTTAAATTAGACTTTGACATTTCGCTTTCCTGTGTTTTGTGGTTTCCCTTCCCCCGCGGCCCAACCTTTGCGGGGGTGGGGGTGGAAGAGGTGGAAGCCCAAGGTTAGGTCCTTCCAAATAGGACCGAACTAGAATACCCCGGTTTGGGGAGGCTCTCGGACCGCGGGACATCCACGGACCCCTGCGGGCTGGCGGGATCCAGCCGGGCTGGAAAGCAAACGCACCATAAGAGCTGTGCTTGTGAACGCACGGGGGTGATGGGCAGCGAGGAGGATCTTTGAATGTCTCCCGCAAAAATAGCACATCACTAATATCAGATCCATCTGGAAGAGCCGCACAAAAACATCCATCCAGGCTTCCTTCTATTCCTTGCAAACCGGGCTCTCAGTCTATCCATGGGCCCTATTGTGCATTGTAGGGGATGGGCTCTCTCAAATGCCAGCGTCTTATGGCTTTCATTTGTTCCCAGACCTCCCACCAAGTGGCTGCTGATTGAAAACCTTTTTACTCTCCTGCCAGGTTTAGCAAAAAGGGCTTGGTGTACTCGGGCCCTTTGATCTGTCTGGGATGAACATTTTCATTGAAAGAGGTGGATGAGTCATTCTATATTTGACACGGAGCTATCTTGGAATACCTTTGGATTTGCCTTTTCAAGCTCTTTTATATTTTTTTTTTTTTTTTGCTATAAATATTTTGCTCAGCGAGAAGCACGAAGCTCTTTTCTGGAAATGAAAGAGCCCTATTCCAAATAGGAAAAACACACTTAGCTAAGGTTTGTGCAGTGCATATTTAGTGGTAGAAGGTGCTGGGTTGGCCCTGCCTTGCTTTTCAATACAATATCCTGCAGTGTGAAATGAATGGCTGTATTTAGAGGTATCTGGAAGTGATGACTGATGTTTGGAGAAGTTACAAGGCTTTTCCTTTTCCACATGAACTCTCCAACCTGGCATTTCCACAGCAGTGAAATACTTCTGGGGCTGAGATCATCTGATTATTATTTCCTGTGTCATGTGCTGAATTTATTATTTTGTCGAATATTACAAATATATTCTTAAGTTGCCTGAGTTTTGGATTCCTTGGCAAAGTTCACGGGCACAACAGGGACACTGGACTGGCAAAAATATTTCTTTCTCCTTGGGGATTATTTAGTTGTTGATTAGTGAATGAAAGTCCCAAATGAAGGAGGGAAAAGAAGGAGAAAATTCCCTAAAAATGCTACTCAGATATTCTCCCAGCATATTATACAATCAGCTCCAGAAAAATTAAAATTTATAATTTTTGTGCTAAAAACTGGTAAAAAGCCAGAAATTCAGACTTATTTGCTTCAGTGTCCAAGTATTTTCCTCTTCTCTTCTTTGGAAAAAGTGAACACATTTGTGCTAATCCAGGATTATTTCTGGTCACAGCAGAATCTGGGAAGTGCAGAGGGCAATAATGGATTCATTCCTCAAATATTTTCATGGAGACTTTTTAATACTTTTTTATACCTTTAGAAACCAAAACAGAACAGCTTAAAATCTTAAATTGCCCAGAGAAGCTGTGGCTGCCCCATCCCTGGAAGTGTCCAAGGCCAGGTTGGATGGG
Source organism: Manacus vitellinus (assembly GCF_001715985.3). Classification (NCBI taxonomy): domain Eukaryota; kingdom Metazoa; phylum Chordata; class Aves; order Passeriformes; family Pipridae; genus Manacus; species Manacus vitellinus. The sequence continues at coordinate 2,109,705 of NW_021939189.1, read as the reverse complement.
GCTTGAGCAACCTGGGCTGGTGGGAGGTGCCCCTGCCAATGGCAGGGGGTGGCACTGGATGGTTTTTAAGGTTCCTTTGAACCCAAACCACTTTGAGATTCTATGAAAATCTAGTTAAAACTCTTCAAATAAGCAGCTGTTGACATTCAGAGGTGTGTGCACTCCTTGCAACACCAGTAAGTACTAAAGAAGGATATGAGAAATAGTGAGAGCCATCTCCTATCTCGATATTTCAGTTTAAAACTGGGTGTAGTTCTCTAAAAACTGACTGAAATGCCACGTAGGTCTCTTGAACTCTTGAGCTGCCTGGTGTGTTGCTCAAAGCAAGGCCTTCCAGGGCTTACAAATGGGGTGGGAGAAGAACTAACATCTCAAAACAAATAAATATTGGCATCTGGGTTCTTGGGATTTGTCTGTTTGTACCACCAGCCATATTCCTTCCTCCCTTGTTTTTGGAATATTGCACGGTATGTGGGGCTTCATTAAGGGATATTTTGTCCTTTGGCTTTTCCTACACATGATTACACAGTAGCCATCCGTTCCCAACATCTGTGTTTATTAAAACCTTTCCAATAAATCTGTACAGGGAGGAACTGTCCACGTCCCCTCCGAGTTCTGTTTTTCTTTGGGATGAATTGGTTAAAGATTGTCCAGCTGAGATGTTTGTTTTTAGCTGGGTCTTCAGCATTACTCCTTATTCCCTCAGAAATTCATTGGGAATGGAGATTGGATGGGCAGGCAGTGCCTCCAAGCCTGTCTGACACCAAGTGCACCCTTTTGATGGGACCCTATGAAAGGGGAAGAGTTGCTGCAGCCCAGGTTTGTGTTCCACACCTCAGCTCTGCGTCCTGGAGGTGGCAAAGCCAGCCTGGATGGGGCTTGGAGCAACCTGGTCTAGTGGAAGGTGTCAGGGTGACCCAACCAGGGCCACTTCCTGATGAGAATATCCAAGGAACAACTTAGGGAAGAAGCTCTTTAGCCTGTGCATCACACCCCTCTCTGGCCATGGGTGAGTGGTGGTGGCTGGTGCAGGTTCCACACCCCACACCAGCTCAGAAATGTCCTGGCACTGCTGGGCATCGTCAGATTTTGCTGGTGTTGTGTTCTCTGTGAGACAGGGCCATTCCCAAGCAGATTTTTGGCCCTGTGATTGCAGTCACATGAGGTTGAGTGGCTCCAGTCGTGGTCGTGGAACCAAAGCCACCAAATAGCTCAGAGTTTGGGAGGGACCTTCCGAGGAGATGAGCAGCACAAAGCACAGAGAGCAGCCACGTGCAGCTGCACCTCCTTGGCTGGACAACATCACTGGACTCTGATCTGAGCATGGTTTGGAGCACAGGGGTTTGAGTTCCACCCATGAGGGAGCAGGCTGGGAGTCACATCCTCCCAGGTGATGCTGGGAGTCAAATCCAGGTGATGCTGGGAGTCACATCCTCCCAGGTGATGCCAATCAGGGCAGAACCGTTGGTGTTCAATAGGTACCACCTGAAACTTTTAAAGAGCTGACGAGGTGTTATCAGGAGACAGAAGCATCTTGGGAGCTCCTGTGTGGGTGAAAAATTTGGGGTAGTTCACTCTGTTCTGGATGCCTGTGAGGTCCAGGATTTCTGAAGACAAGCTGGATAACTGTGTGGATTTTGAAAGGCTTCCCAAGATCAGCTTTTCTTCAGTAAGGTAACAAATACCCCTTGAACTCTTGGGGTGCTTCTGCTGTCTGGTCTGTGGCACATTTAATACAGGCTACATTCTTCACCTGATAGATCTCACCTGCCATCAGAAATATGTGTCTCCTGTGCAAGACTTGCAGAAATAGAGGCTGGTGCCCTCCAAACTTCCAGATCCAGGGCTTCCCTACTGTTTTTCTTTGAAAAGCTTCTGTTAACGTTGGCAGCAGGGCCAGCACTAATTTGTTTTAGGATTGAGGGTGTTGAACAGGTGTGAAGATGTGGGGCCTCTGAGGTGGTTTTTCTGTTTCTCTCCGTGTCTGTGCTGAGAGCCTTGGTCACACTCAAGGATCTGATGTGGTGCTGAGGGGCTGGGACTGGGTTTGGAGTCAATAGTTCCTCAACTTGAAAAGTTACACCAGGATTTATGAATCAGAGACTGGTCACCATCAGATTAAGCTCAGTCAGATAGTGTTGGATCATAAGCCACAGTTCTTTGGGGCTGAAAGCACCTCCAGTTTTTCCAACTCATGTTCACCATGGAAGGAAAAAGACAAAATCTAACCTACAGCCCTAAACATGCTCCTGTGTGTTGTCCACACCTCCAAACGTGACCCCACAGCTCTGCCCCTCTGTAGCCTTAAAAGATAATTAAGAAAGTATTATTAATTTTCACTTTCTGGTTCTTGGGCAAAGGATTTGTTCTCTCTGGCAGTCACTTCCCATCAATAAAACTGCAGTACTTTGTTTCTAATCCCAAGGAGAGCCAGTTTTCATGAGGAAATGTCTTGCTTTTCTCTATGATGCGAAAATGACTTTTGAGGGCAGTATATCATCATCTCAAATTCCTAAAGCTCCCATTTTCCTGAAATAAATAGTCCTAAGTTAAAAGTTTCCTGGGTATTGACAAACAAACATTTTGCTCGTATTTTCTCCTCCAAAGTCTCAGGAATTCAGTGGGAAAAAGGCTCAGGCCCTGCTTTGTGGGTGTAGGTCAGAGATGTTGTTATCCCTCAGCTCTCTTTAGGCTCCTTTGAGGGATTTTTATAATGTTGTTTTTCCTTTCTTCTCATTTGTGTTTTACATACAAGTCCTGGTATTTTGGTTTAGCCCACAAACAACATGAAGCCTTAATTTTTCCTGCCTCCTGCCAACCAGGCTCTTCCCCAGCCCCAATTATCCGGAAGGGAACTGCGTATGTAAAACCACACCAAAAAGTTTGAAGCCCATGTAAAAGTATTTTAATTTCTGATATATGAAAGAGTGTCTTCTTTAGTGTGTGCTGTCTTTGGGTCACTTTGTTTTTCCCCGTGGCTGGTGACTAAGTTGGGGCAGAGGTGCTGTCCATTAAACCATCTTCTTCCTCATGGTGCTTCTCTGGCAAACAGAGATTTAGTGATTGTTGCTGAGGAGGAAAGAGCTTTCTAGAGCTTCTGTCAAACTTATTCCTGCTGTGGAAACCCAACTAGAACTGAGGTTATGAAAAACTGTTTGTGTGCAGCTCTCCCTTGCAATGCCCAGTGTGCTGATGTTTGGTTTCTAGGAGAAATTTTTTTGCCAAGAACAGCCTTTGTTTAGAGAGATAAAAGTGTTGGTCTGACGTGCCTGGGCAGAGTTAGCAGTGCTGGCTGATGGGACACTCCTGCTTTCCCAACAGCAGGGGCAGCTGGGGAAGGCATTCCTGGATTGTCCCTCTTTACAGCCCAACATTTTCACCTGAGCTGCCACTGATTTCAGGTTACCACTACACAGGGTTGTGAAATGGGGTGGGTACAACCCACCTCCACCAGGGGCTGGGGCTGCCTCAGGTGATGAGATGTGCCAGGATGAGTTAACACTTTACAGCACAAACCTTGCCTTGCCTGCCAAAGCTGCCTCTGGCAGCACAAAAATCAGGGCCTGCACAATAAATGGCACTTGGATCTCTGTGTTATGCACCCAGGCCACGAGGCCAAGTTTATTCCTCATTGTTTGTCTCTCCCTCAGCTGCAGGGAGCAGGGAAAATACAGGCAGGAAGGAGTTCAGTCCACACGTGCTCTGATATTTGCATTTTCTCCCCCAAAGCATTTGCTACTGGGAGTCACTGGGGACAGGAGGCTGCTCTGTGTGGACTCCTGAGCTGATGCAGGTTGATTGTTTGCCTGGGTTTAAATACTTCAGGGCTGGATTTTGGCCAGATCTCCTAAGGCCTATATGAAGATAACAAATCAAAATGTCTTCCCCAAGGAGCAAACAATTTCAGCACAAGACAAGAAAGACAGGGGAACGGAGACAGGCTGGGGAGTATTAAGAACGAGTTTAAAATTTCCAGCTATTAATGAGAAAAGGGGCTTTCATTTTTCATCCAGCTCTGGGGAGGACATCTGAGGAGTTTGGATTTCAGTTTCACAGGCTGGGAAGCCACGCTGGCAGGGTTGTTGTTTATCTCTCCTGAGAAACAGCGTGTTTCAAGTCGATTCTCGATCGAATAAAGGTTTTAAGAAAATATTTTGTTTGCTGCTTTCTCAGCTGTGCACAGCATTTGTCTTCATCCTTTGCTGGTATAATATTATAATAGTTTCTTGTAAGTGCTGAGCCCTTGCTGCTGACAGCTGCTGAGAAATGATGCTGTCATGAATCATGCCTGCAAAGCCAGTGCTGTGATGTGCCCAGTTCTCAGCCCCCATAATTAACAGCCAATTACTTCCTCTCCGAGAAGCCAAAACTCCCCGAGATGAAAGCAGCAGTGTTGTGGGAGCAGATGTGTTGTATCAGTTCCTGTGTCCTTTACAAACATACAAACACTTGGTTACATCCATGGGCAGGAGTTGGAAGGCCTGAAAGCCACGCCTGGGTTTGGCCATCTGTGCTTGGAGCAAGGAAAGTGGAGGGAGGGAGGGAGGGAAGTTCTCTGCAGCTCCAGGGTGATGTGGCTGCAATAACAGCACCACTCTGGAGTTTTTTGGCTGTTCCCTGAGGTACCAGTCCCTATTTATTGATGGGGGGTGCACATGGATGAGAGCTGAGATGCCAGAACCCCACCAGGAATGTTCCCAGTCCCTGGGCTGCAGCTTTTGTTTAACCAGGAGACCCAAAGCTGAGCCTTTTCCATCTGGAGTTTGTGTGGCAGAAACCATTGTGGTTTAGGAGACAGAGCTGGGGAATGGGAGCCAGGAACTCCTGACCAGAGCCTGCAGTCACTGATTTCCTGACTTTTTCTCCTCTTTATAGATTATTCTTTGACAGAATTTCCTTTTTGTTGGTTTACTCTTATTTACTGGGCAGGAATCATTTCCTGGGAACAGATTAGAGCCCATAAAATGTTCTTAAACTTTCTGCTTTCTCTTTCTTTCATCATTTGGTATTTGCACTACTTGATTGAGCAACTAAACTGCTCAATGGGGATCTTCTGTCCTGAATAAGAGGCTAGGAATTAGAAAGAGTTAAATCAGGATTTCAAAAGGAGTCTTTGCTCTGGATGCTTCATTATTAATCCTCCACAAAGTCCTTGGTTTTCTCAACATAACATTCATTGTCAACATTAATATCATGAGATGGATGCAGAAATAATAAGTATCCAAAAATAACGAAAGGTTTCTCTTTTATTTGCTTTATCATAGCTGGTGTAAAGGTGGTGGTGCCCCCAATCTCCTTTCCACAATTATGGGATGGAATTTTAATTAAAAATATGTAATGATCCCCAAACCATCAGAAGAAAAGTGGAAGTGAGTGCTGCTGAAGGAAATCTGTGTGTGCCATGAAATGAGCATTCTTAAATCTTCTGCAATACTTTTGAGCTCTGCATCTCTTCAAAACTGCTACTGACTGGCTGGCTTTGGAGAAAGCTGCTTTTCTGCCTCTGCTGCTCCTATAAAATGTGTTCAGAACATTTACAGGGAGGCTGGAGGAGTTAGTATTTCTATAATTCTCTAAACATTTGAACATGTAAAATATTTGCAGATGTAGTGCCATATGCAACTCCATAACAAACTTTTCTTCCTTGTATACTAAATTTCTGACTAGCAGGAGTCTCTTGGCTGGCTGCTCCTCAGCTGGGAGACTTGGAAATATTCTTTTTGGGGAATGACTCATCCAGGCTGTGCTCCCAAGTCCCAGCTTTACCACCTCCCTCCCTGTTTTGTTGTTGCCTCAGATCAAGAGCTGAGCAAAGCGAGGCTGCTCCTGTCTGAGCATCCTGTGTTCAGCTGGTTCCCTGATTCCTGCTCTGGGAGCAACTCCAGTTCAGGATGGATCAAGGAACAGGCTCTCTTGCCTTCCAGCCTTTTGTAATCTGTACCAAGGCTTTGCTGTGCAGTTGCAAAATCTCTGTGTGTGTCAGCAAGGCATTTGCTTACCTGCTGACCCTTCAGCCTCACCAAAACTGAGTTTCATAACGTGTTTTTGTATTACTTTCCTGATTTGTTGCCTCCCTCTCTCCCCACCACTCCTCTCCCACAGGATTCTGAAGTTTTATGGAGTTTGCTGTGGCCTCTCCCCCTTTAGAGCTGCACAAAGCTGATGAAATATCCAACAGATCATCCACGTTATCCCAGTGCATTTAGGGAGCATATGGCTTTCAAATCCAGCCTTTCTGGGCAGCACAAGTCCCCCACATGTAATGAACAAATAGAACATTTCTCCAAGAGAGAAATGCTTTGGGTGAATGTGAGAGCCTGAGAAAACCCCAGAATTCCCCTCTGCAGTTCCTGTGCCTGGAAGGAGCGTGACTGCCTCAACTTCCCAAAGGAGCCCTGTCAGGCATGTGCTCCTGGGGCACTTCCAAGGGCCATCCCCAACCAATTCCTCCCTGTTTAACATTTTGGTGGTGTGGTTCCTTCCCCTTTATCTCCATCTGCCCTGTCCTGGCAGCCCAGGAGAGAGAACAGTTCCTGCTGCTGCCGGAGAGCGGGATGTGGCACTGGGACACGGAGCTGTGTCCGTGCCTCTGACCTGGGGCAGGGGGTGAAGTGACCCAGACTGGGCATTCTTCCCCATTCCCAGAGTGCCTGTTCCAGGGAAAAAGGAGCTTCCCAGCCCTTGGTGTCCCTGTGAACCCCCCACCCTGTAGAGCTGCCTCGGTACCTCCCAGGAGGACAAACCTGGACGTGCTTTTCTGATTTTTGCAGTTGGGTTTGGGTTTTTTTTTCAGTTGACTGTTGCTTTACAGGAACAGCCTTGTAAGCCTTGTGAGAACTGGACCTTTAAAGCCCATTTCTGACAATCTTGTACCTGCAGAAGTCCCAGTGATTCCCCTGGGAGCCCCACTCCCAGCACTGCTGGTGAAAGGGGTTCACGGGGCAGAATTGCTGCTTTAAACCTTCTACATCCCTGGCCTTTTAAAATCATTGTAATCAGTTTATTTTAGGACAAACTGTCCAATGACATCCTGGCCATTTAAAAAAAAAAAATCAACAGGAAATTCTGAATGTGAGTCATGCCTTTGTCTTAGTGTTTTTCAAGGATTTTTGGAATTTATTTAAAAAAAAAAAGAAAGAAAAAAACCCAGAAATCCTTGATGTTGACAGAAACAACTTCAGAAGGTCCAGGTATTGAGAAGTCACTCAACAAGGAAAGAATGTGTGTAAGCTCCAAATATTTACTTGATTTAAAGTCTTTATAATTAACCAAACCCCCACAACTGCCCAAAACCCACGAGTGAGCCTGGGAGAGACCCAGTATCCCTAATTCTCCTCTGCCTGAGAGGGCTGAGTTTGATGGTTTGGTGGTAGGAAAGGTCTGCACTGTGGGAATGCCAGATGTTCCTGAATATCAGATGCTTTAGGAAGCACATACAGGGGTTAATCCTGTGCTCCCACGTGGAGTTTCCAGACTCCTGGTGAACTCCTGGACAGTGGCTTCCAGCTCACTGCATTCCAAGGGCTGGGGAGCAGTGTGGAAAGTGGGAACCCATCAGGAGGAGCTGGGACTCTGCAGAGCCTGGAGCATTCAAGCAAATCCCTGTTACAGTGTTTTCTCCTTTAAACCAAACATTGTCCTTGTTACAGAAGTGTGAAACCTTCTATTCGGTAACTGGTCCACAACTGTTTGGGATCACGGATTTTTTTCCATGATTTCAGGCAGGGAATCCTTCTGAACCACACAAGAAATACCCGAGGCCTTTAACAAAAAAAGCTGATATCAAAGTAGTATTGAAAATTTGGTTGTAGTGAACTGTAAAATTTTCCTTGTCCTCATCAAGAAGCAACAGAAATCAGACACAGGGATGGAGGTGAAGTCATGCAACTTGTGGTTGTCCTGAAAGACCTGAAGTCCTTTCCAGGACTTTGGGGAAAATCCTTGTTCTCAGGAGGGCATCCTGCATTTTATGTGTGAGATTGGGCTGCTAAATGTTGACCCTCAAATGATGGACTTTTAGATGAGGGAATAAATTCCAAATAAAGGTGAAGCTGATCCAGACAGGGGTAGAAACACTGTTGGCATCAACACCAGCCCTGAAAAACCAAGCCAGGCTCTGAGACTGCAGGACTGTTGTAAGAATAACAAAAACTTCCAAGGGAAAAAGGGGTGATGTAGCTCTTCTTGTCCTTCCTTCCACAAGAGCAGCCTCAGGTGGAGGTGGCTGCACGTGTGTCCGTGGCCAAGGTACCAGCAGATGGTGCTCAACAACATGGAATGTTCTCCCAGGGCTTGGAGGGCCGCGGAGCTCGGGAGGGTTTGCATCCCCAGGGCTGCTGGTTGCAGCCCTGTCACTCAGCAGCTCTGTCACCCTCCCCTCCAGGGACTGCAGAGCCAGGCTGGGGGCTCTGGAACCACTTCTGCATTGGTTTACAGCAAGGATTTAAGGGAAAAAACATGTGGCTTGGGCAGAGGTCCAAGTCAGAGCGCTGGGATGGGACAGCAGTTCCACAACCAGCACTTGAGCAGAATAATAGGAGCTGGATGTTGAGGGATCACCTTCTCCTGGTGATGGACAATGCACATGCCGAGCACCAGGGAACGTGGCAGAGCCTTTGCCTTGTGCTCCTGACACTTTTCCTCCAGAACACCCGGATTACATTTGCTTTTGCGTCTCTCCCACCACTTCATTTGCTGTGGAATGGCCGGTGTGGGGTGAGGGAGCCTGTTCAGTGCACGGTGGGAAAATGTGTTTGATCAGGTCTGGTGCAGTTTCTTTGCAGTGGGAATGTTTTTTTTCTTTAAACCCCTCCTGTATACTTGGAAAAGGAATCCTGTGGCCCGAGTCAAGTGAATTAATGTTTTGTAAAAGGAGGGTGTAATCATTTATTAGCATTGTGCTGGTCAAAGTCCTTTGTCTCTGCAGATTTGGCCGAGTGCCCAGACCCAGGCAGGCTCTGACTTTTGCTTGAGTCTCCCAGATAAACTCTCAATGAAACAAGGCTGGAGTTGCCCCAGCTGACATGGATCCAGGGAGCAAACCCTGTCAGGAGGAACGGGCTGGGGCAATGCCAAGCCCAGCAGAGATGGCAGAACCTGTTGGGGATGTTTGGGGGGTGAGGGGCAGGAGGGATCTGTTTGCAGTGTGAATCCACCTTCTGGGCAGGTTTTACTCCCCTGCAGCTGATCTGCTCATCCCCGTGACCAGATCTGATTAGAAGGGTCGCTTTCTCTCATCTGTCTTTTTTTTCCCCTTTCCTATGGGTATTGAATTTACTCCTGTCTAAATATCAGAACGTTCCTGGCTGGTTTTCAGCGCTTGGCCGCGGGTTCTGTTTCCTACGGACGCTCATTCCGCGTCTGCCTCGGGCTTTGTTTGGAACTCCAAGGGCAAACCCTGGCAGCCTGAACACCCTCAGCTCGGGGTGAATGTCACTCTCAGCCTTTTCCCAACGTAATCTCCTGAAAGGTTAATCATAAAGTGCAGGAATGTGCTCTGGGATCTGACACAATGCCTGACAAATATTTCCAGCCGGGCCACCGCTAAAGAAACCCAGGTGTGGTCTGGGCTCTTAATGTCTCTGCGAGAGCGTTGTATCTGTGGAGAAACAAAGATAAATTGAGAGCTTAACCCGTTGGCTTCTCGGCATTTAAAAAAAAATTAAACTTCCACTTGCTCTGGTTTTGCTCATCCCTAATTCCCCCGGGGGAGATCGGGTTTCACAGGGATGAAATACACTTGATGTCTTTATGAAAAATGCAAACAATGTGTTATTTCTAATGATGCCTTTCTGGGCTCTTGAATTCAGCAGGATGCTTGGAAGCCCACTATTTGCACAGGGAGCTTTAAACTGTTTCAGGTTTGAAAACAAACAGTTTAAGGAGATTAAATAATCTCATTGAAATATGTTAATAATTTCTGTGATTAATCCTTATTTTTCTAATTGAGATAAATCCATCATTCAGCATTCTAATTTAAAAATAAGTTAGAGGAAAAGGAGTAGTTCTAGAATTGTTTCAGTTTTGCTTCAGCACCAAAAGGGACACATTTTAGTAATTGGGGACATCTTGGGGTTTTTTTTCTTCTTTAAAGTGCCACCCTCTTTTTCTTAATATAACTTGTCATTTCCTTCTTTAGTCTCAGAGCCTACAATTAATAGATTTTGTTTTGTTGTGTTTGTTTCCTGCGATAGGATTGTATAGAGGGAAATGGGATGTTTTACGGAAACACAGGGAATCTTTCCAGCTCCCAGCCTGGTCATGAGCACGGGTTCCACTGCATTATGTAATGTTCCTCTCTGTTTTAGTGACCTCCCCTTGCATCCTCGGAGCAGTTCCATGTCAGGAGTTGCCATTCTGGTGTGGCAAAGCTGCCAGGGCAGGAATTCTCCTGAGCTCTGGTGCTGCTCCTTGCAGGAGTCATCAGAGAGATGAAAGAAAGCCCAGTGCAAGGTGCAAATCTCTCTCACAGCAGCTGCTTTCCTTGTGCAAGAAATTTTTAATTCTCACTTTAGGCTCTTCTCAACCCAAGCATGTTCCTACCCTTCCCCTGAACCTTCCAGCTGGAGAGGGAAGGAGGGACAGAGAGAGCAAGAGGGGCTCCCTCCTTCCTCTCAGCCCTCTGGTGTGGCTCTGAGGGATGGGACTTCATGAGGGCAATTGAGAAACCTTTTTTTTTGCCCCCCACGTTTCTCCCTCTGAGGAAATGGCTGTTTGTGTTTATGAAGCAAAACACTGGTTAAAAACACTCAGTGTGTTGAAGTTTCTGAGTTGCAGAGGGTTGTGGTCTTCTCACCCTTTGATCAATCACTCTTCTGTCAGAGGCCTAATTTTCCTAAACTCTTCAGTTTTTGTCCTTTCTGTGCCTGTTTGAGGTGAGCCTGTAACCCCCATTTCACAGGTATGAAAGTAAACCACAAACACTTGCTCTGTGTCTCAGAGAAAGTTTGTGGCAGGGCAAGAAATGAAGTTCAGGTTGCTAAAATCCTGGGTTACAGCCTGACCTCTTCCCCTGGTGGCATTGGGAGGCCTCTGGCCCATGGAATACAGACACAAACCCCACCCAGGAATGCAGGTTTTGATGCCATCCTTTAGTCCATTGACTTTCAGCAAGGAATTCCTTCTTTGAGACTCTCAGTCTGGGCCTGACATGAAAAACTGATTAAAGCAGTTGAAAAAAAAAATAGATCAGGGCTTTCCATTTTCCTCAAATATCATTTCCATTTTTTCCAGTGTCTGAAATCTGGTGAAATTAGAATTTCACCTTTTGGAAGTCTGAGGGGGAAACCCTTCCCTCCTGATAGATATTCATTCAAGTTGGGATGCAAACTGGCCATTATGATAGTTCATGTGTCAGCACGTGCTGCACTCACTTGTTCTGGATCCCTTGGGCAGCTGCCTTCAAATCAATATTAATTATGGACCACTAGACAGGAGCTAATCTGAAAGGAAGAGCAGGTTTCATTTAACTGCTGACTGATGGTTACTGAGTGTGGGCTTTGGTTTAGTTCTGATTCCTTTTTTTCCCCTTTCCTTTTAAGAAATCTCCAATCACAGTGTTGGAGCACTAATTGTATTTTGCTCGATCTAATAATTAAATAAATAAAAAAACCCCTTGTTTTCCATAAGTTCAGAATTCCTGGCAAACTCCTAATTGAGGCTCTGTAAGATCCATCAGCGCAGAGGTTCAGCTCCAGCCCCTGATGCCTTCAGAGAGCTCACCCCTGGGTAACATTTTTATTCCTTCTGGCAACTGTCCAGTGAACAAGAGAGGAACCTGAGGAAAGTGGCTTTGAAATGTGTGTTTATTGCATTGTCATGGTGCCAGAACGAGCTGCTCGTCTGGAATTCGGAACAACTGCTCCTCGGAGCCGTCTGACTTTGTGGGGAGGGATCTGGAATAGCCATGGGCTGGGTGCTCTGCTGGGGTGGCTGAGGCTCACAGGTCATTTCTGGCAGGGTTGGATGTGTTCTTTCTTCACTGGGAGTGTCTGTTGGAGGATACCTGGTTTTTAGATGATTTAGGAGCAATTCTGTCAGTGGTTGGTGAACTTGAGGATGTTGGAGGTGTGTTTGTTATTGTAAAATTAGGGGAGAACAGGAATCAAATTAATCATGGAATCACAGAGTTATCAAGGTTGGAAAAGACCTTTAAGATCATCAATGGTCAGTTCAGCACCACCACCATGTCCAGCATCAAACCATGTCCTCAAGTGCCACACACAACACTTCCAGGGGTGGTGACTCCACTGCTTCCCTGGACAGCTATTCCAAAGCTTGACAACACAGCTGGTAACATGAAAACACTCAGGGAATTGGAAGAAGGGGTTGGGAAGTTCTTCAGAAGGTCTCCCAGTCCCTTCCCCTGCTCACCTACACCAACATCACTCTGGACAGCTGTTTGTCCATCCATTCCCAAACCTCCCATGGTCAACTCTTGGCCTCCCCAGCTGGACCACACCAGGCTTTTATTTTACCCAGTGTCTGAAGGTTCTTTTATATTTTAGCACTGAAACTCTAGGACCAAACCCATGAGAAGCCCAACTAGTGCTTCTGCTGATGAGTTCAAGAAAAAGAAATTACAGAGCAATAAGGGATTTCCATCTTCTGACCAGTCCCTCAAATCCAGCCCGTGCCCAGCAGTGGGTGCAGTTGGAAGTTGTCTCTGTGCACTTGAAAGTGCTGATATTTAGAATTTTTCTGCCCCGAGTTGTTCCTGGATTTGCAGAGAACAGAGTGTAACTTGCTCTGGGCAGGGTGTCACTGATACCCAACTCTGGTGTCTCTCAGCCCTGCCCTCCTGCTTTTCCTGACTGCTGGAATGGCTGTGAATTTTGGACCTCTTTTTTTGTAGGTTACAATATCTATTAATCAACATTCTTGGGTCTTCCCTCATCGCTGTAACTCACTGGAGCCCCTGAGCTGGGAGAAAACTCTGTCAGCTCTCCCTGTAAGCTGAGCTGTAGGGGCTGTGAACGGTGCTGGAATTTTATTTATTGAGTCAAGACTCTTGGATTTCCAGCTCTTGCTTTGGAATGGCAGCCACGAAACACTACCCTGGCCTGGCTGTCCCTGGGGAAGGAGGGCTGCAGTGGGGCAGGGCCAGGGGTCAATCTCCTGGGGGAGGTGGCCCAACCACAGCTGCATTTGGGCTTTTAAAGGAAGGAGGGTCTTCATGGGGCTTAGCCCAGAGTCCTCCTGGCCAGGGGAGGAACATCTGCTGAAGGAATCACAGGGGAGGGACAATCCCTGCTGCTCCTCTGCACTGTGCAACAGACCTTTATCCTCGTTCCAGGTCGTGGCTTTGCATCTCTTACCTTTAAATCCCAAAGGAAAACCTTGGAAAAGTAATTTCAGTCTTAGTGAAAGCAGGGCTGAAACTCAGTTGGATTTTTGGGGTTCCATTTCAGGCAGTAAAGTGTAAACACTTTGAAAATCATAAAGCTTAGGGTGGCACTGTGAACACAGTTTCAGAGCACTGGGCTTTGATTTTTACCCATTTGATTTTTATTCAGGATCACAGAATATCCCAGAAGCGACCCACAAGCACCATCAAAGTCCAGCTCCTGGCTCTGCACAGGCCAACCTCAGGAATTATTTCCCTGCTTCTTTTGCCATCTCTGTCTATGGGAATGAGTGCTCTCCCTGAGAGAGAGGCATTCCCATTAACTTACAGATTTCTTTGAAAATTGGGGGAAAATGAAACAATGTGAACACCACTAAGGAATGCTTATCTTTTCATTCTCAGTGCCTTAGGAAATATCCCTGGGGGAAGCTGTGGGAGGGAGACTTTAAAGTCTCCAGACATTTAGATTAGGGAATTGAAGAATTTAGGGAAGTCTGAAACTTATCAAAAAAAATTGGAATGGGCATCATGTACTTCTCATAATCAAGCATATCTAAACATGGGGGCAAGTTACTCATTAATGCATATCAAAAACCCCCTTTTAAATTAATCTTTGTTATCATTTTGTGGTCCACTTTCTCATATCTCATGGTCCTTAGTTGAAAACACACACAATAAGGAGCAGAAGTGACTTCCCCTTCTGAAAGGGCTGTTGCAAAAATAAAAATTCTGTTCTTCCACTGCTGCAAGCACAGAAATAAGTACAATTGAAACATAAAAGCAAGAAACAAACATTCACAGCTTGGACTTTTTGTTAAAAAAAAAAAAAAAGTTTAAACAAACTAGGCAACACTCCAGGAAATGATTCTTAGTGTTTTAAATACATTGCTTTAAATTTAGGTGATCCTTCACTTTCCTAAGCGGGCGGGGGGATTAAGGAACATTGTTGTAGGTTCCCTGTTTATAAACTCTGCCTCCAGAAATAACCGAGGGGCACAATTCACAGCAGCACTATCAGAACACAGATCATCCGAATAGTCAAAGCTTACAGCTGAAATTCTTGTTTGCCATTTTAACCCAACCTCATTTACTGTGTTTCTATTCAGATAAAGATGTAAATAAGAGACAAAACAGAGGTTGTTGCAGGCTGGATGTGAGCTGAGATGCACCAGACCTTTTCCAGTGCTTTGTGTCCTGCTTTTGACCTTTGCTGGGGCAAATGCCCGCCTGGATTTGCAGGCACAGCCACTTAAACCTCCCTCCTTGTGTTGTGTGCAATTCCTGCTTGGCTTTTCCCAGTGTTTGAATATCCAGAGAAACTGGGGCTGCCCCATCCCTGGAAGCGTCCAAGCTTGGACGGGGCTTGGAGCAACCTGGGCTAGTGGGAGGTGTCCCTGCCCATGGCAGGGGGTGGAATGGGATGATCTTCAAGGTCCCTTCCAGCCCAAACCATTCCAGGATTCCAGGAATATCTTCTCAGTTTCTTTGCAGTGGGTTGTTGCTGTGGGGTGATCTTGGCACTGAGGGGGCTCAGCCTCCCTCTCACTCGTGTGGTTTTAGTTGGCTCGGGTTGATAAAGTTGGGTTGCCAGCATTTCCTGTCCTCCTGAGCTGGAAGCAGTTCCTTGTGTTCTCCTGCCTCTTTATATCCATCTCCTTTCCTGTTCCAAGCACAGAAGTGTTGTTTAGGAACGTTTCAGTGCCTGGTTTCTGACCAGAGGTGCTGTGCATCATCCTAGTGAGTCCCAAGCCTCAGAGATGCAAAGATGTTGAAGGATCTGGGTCTGTGAGAACCCAGACAGTGAGACATTATAGTCACTGAGGGAGGCAGGAACATAAAAGTACAACCAGCTCTCTGGTTTCTGCACATCCTCCTGCACACCCAGTCATTTGGGTTGTCCACTCAGCCCATGGATCTGCAGACTTTGCAGGATATTTGCATTCTTTACATGTTAAACTCTGGCTTTTTCCTTGAATTCTTCCATTAGCAGAGCATTTTACATTCCTCTGGCATCTGCAGTTTAACATGTATTATATATGAATCTGGATTTATTGGAAATGTCTTTACTTATTTTTCAGCTTTCTTTCAGAACATTTACTGGAGGAGATGCATTTGGCCTGGCAGGCTGGGCTGCAGGACAACTGGGGTTTGTGTAGGGCAGTTTTCAGGAGAGGAGATCTCTCTAGAGAAGCAGAAGGGTTGTCTCCACTAAAGATTCACCATCTGGCACAGGCCAGCACAAACCTCCAAACCCTCTGAGATGGAGCCACTGCAAGACCATGAGACACAAGGGCACAATTTTCTGCCTTTCTGGGAGGATTTTTGATCTGTGCCAGCACTTCACTGTGGGGTTTGGCTCAGCAGTGGGAGTGGAGCTGCTCTCTAATTTCTGGCTGTCAGATGGTGACCTGGTTGTTGGATGTTGCTGTAGTTTAGTGGGAGGCTGTCAGTGAAAACAAGCAGCAAGGAGACAAAACACCCGAATTCCTGGTGTTCTTTGGGACAACGGTGGGACTGGTGGCTTGGAGGAGTCTGGCTCAACCTCAGGCTGTGTTTGTAGAGCTGCTGTGGGTGAGCAGGAACTCAAAGAACAAAGGAAGTCTGGTGAGGTTCTAAGGGACTCCCTTTCTCCAGAAATTTGGAACTGTGAGAGAGCCAGGGTAACCCAGGTGTCAGTTGGAATGTCTTGAAGAAACCAGGGGTGCCCAGTCCCCAGCAGAGGTGTGGCAGGGCACACAAAGCAGGGAGATGTTTAGTTTGGTTGGGGTTTTTGCCCTTTAAAAAAGCCTCTCCCATAATCTTGTTTGACTGGAAACCAAAGGCTGTGTCCTACAACAAAGCATTACTCTCTTCTCACCCTGTGGAAACGCAGGTCCCAAATTCTGGTGGGAAAGAGGGTTTCCATGCACAGCACAGCACAGAATATGCTCTGGTGCTCCAAAAATCACACAATTTCCAAAGAAAAGACTTCAGGAAATACTTTTGAGAGGGAATATGAATGGAATAATTATGCAGTTGGTACCAAATGAGCTGAGATCAACCAAGCAGTGGCTGAGGCCTGGCAGAAAGAGGAATGATTTTTCCCTGACATCACCCTTCACACTGTTACAAGCAACTCCCTGGCTCTCCCAATTTGGATCTACTTTGGAACACTTTGGAAGTCCCACTGACTTCAATGGAATTTCCTCAGGTGTGTCTTAAGCATATGCTTAATTTTTCATGTTGTGGCCCCTGGTGCTCAGCCTTTGATTGGCCACTGAAGTTGTAACCTCTGAATTAACTTTATTTTAGCTGTGTCAGGGCTTTGTTGTAGCGAAGGATTTTAACAGAATGGGACTAATTGGTGCTAAATGTAGGGAACAGCCTCTTGAGACAGGTTTGTGCTTCATACTGGAGCTTTATTATCCTTTTGTGGCACAATATGAGATCTGAATTGTGAGGCCTTTGTTGTACAAACCAGCACCAGTCTTGTGCACCAATTTTTGTAACTCTTAATTTAGCACAGCAAAAATCTCAGCTCTGAAAGAAACATCAGGTGAGGTGTCTGACATGGGACAGATGTGATTCAAGCAGCTCTTTGCAGACATTATGAGCTGTTTTTTCATAGACCTGTGCTGCTGGAAGTCTTTAACTTGTTCCATAGAATGCAAATTAAATGAAATTATTTATAGGCCACTGAATGCTCATGGATTTTTGGTTTGACAACTTAGTCTCCCCAACAGTTCCAAACTGCCTCATCCTGAGCCTGCAGGACTGAGACACTTGGTGTAACCTGATGTGAGAGAGGAGTCACCCTGTCCACATCCAGCCCAGCTCCAGGTATTCCTCCTTCCCGGGACAGCTCCATGCAGGAGGAGTTAAAACCAGGGGCTGCAGAGCCTGTTCCAGCCAAGGGAGCCTTCAGCTGGGAATACAGAGTATCTGAGTGCCATGGGAACAAGAAGGACACTGGTGTGAGCTTTTCCTAAAAGCTGCCCAATGGAGCTGAAGGCTTGGTCCAGTGCCCTTTGGCAAGTGCTGAGGTGGGAGCATGATTTACCCCCTTGCAGTGATACTAAAGCTGTAACCTATATCTACAAATTAAAGCCAAGGATTTATGACCCTTGGAATATTTTACCCATGCCTCTGAACTGCCAAGTGTAACTATTCTGGGCTGTAACCCAAAACATAGTTTACTGAAATTCCACTGCTTTAATGATGACTTTTTTTTTTTCCTATAGAAAACAATATGAAACATGCTGCCATCCCAGCATAATTACATTCTGCATCTGGAATTTGTTGATGTTTCCTTTTGCTGCTCATACACATTCAATTCAATGAAATGGTTGGTGAATGCTGTCCTATCCTAAATCTTGGTTGCTGTGGGTTGTTACAGCTCTTGCATTACAAAAGAGGACTGTTGGATGGTGAATTCCAGTGGTTACTGTGTGGAAGGAACACTGTCCTGTCCTTTTTCCAAGAGGATTTGAAGAAGTAGGTCACTCAGGCTGAAATGTGTCTTGGGAATGAAGGTGAAACCATTTGGGTGGGTGTCACTCAAGATGGCCCCTGTCCCGTGTGCACGTCGAGCTTCCTGCAGCTCTCAGCCAGCAGGGATGCTGCAATTAGAATGGAAAAGGCACCTAAATCCACACCTGAGAGAGGTAGGAGTGTGGATGTCTTGCAGAATGTTTGGTGGTTGCTGTGGCTGCTGGAAGAGCAGGAAGATGCTGCAGCTCCTTGCTTGCCTTAAGGAGATCCCTGCTCTTCCTGCTGCCAGTGGGCTTTGAGCAGGGCTGAGGAAAGAGCTGGTTCTGCACCAGAATTAGTGCCCAGTCACCAGGAGGGAGCTGCTGCTCATTCTTTGTCTCCAGATTTAGTCATGTGATCCTGTCTGTCGAGAGCTCTTTCATCCCAGGGTGACATGGGAAGGGTGAAGGAGGCCCAGCTGGCAGGGACAGGGCACCAAAGCCTTGGAGTTGTGGGATTCTCTCATGAGGCAGTGGCAGGTGCTCACGTTGAGCTCTGAAGCCTCTAGAGGGGACAGAGGGAATCCACAAACGTGGCCTTGGTGGGGTTCACACACAATCCCCTGGCCTCTGCATCCTGCTCTGGGGGGCAGAGCAAGTGGATGTTTTCCAGATGTTTAGAGAGATGTGTTTCTGAATTAATTCTGTAGGAAAACAAACTGCCACATGAAAGGACAGCAGTGCCAGGAAAGTAAAGGAGACTGACAGGCATTACCAGTGCTTAATCCTTCCCTTCTTCTCTTCTCATGTTCTGAGCAGTGGGATCTTTGCCTTGTACTAAACCTGGAGCTTTACATGTCATCTCCTGGGGGATTTGCATCAGATGGATTTAAGCAGGTTGTGCACAGGCTGTCCCAGTACAGCCTCCACTGTTGGGGATGCCACAGGAATAGCTGGATTGGGAATATGTGTGTGTTTTGTTTCTTTTCCTGTTAGCCACCCCCCCAGAGCATCTCCAGCAGAAGTGTCCCAAGATGAGGATGGGATGAAGCAGTGCAGGGAATGGGAGATCATTTGACACCCTGAGTCACAACAAGCCTGATGACTCAATCTTAGAGCAAGTTTTGTTTGAACAGGAGAAAAAATGGGGAAGCAAAAGCCATTGGATGTAACTCCATGGATACTTGCATGGATTTCAGCTTCCTGCAGCTCTAAAGGATTCTCCAGCCCACTCAGCTCCAGTGAAATCAGGTCCTGGGATGGGGCCCTGTGTGGATCCTGTGGGAAGGGCATTTTCCCTGGAACACATTAAACCAGTGTGGTCATCAGCTGAGAACAAGCAGAGGGTCAGAAAGCCCAGGCTGCTTCCTGCCTTTTGCCTGTGCAATTCCGTGGATTCAGGGGTTTCCATGCATGTGTGTCTTTCAGCATTTCCCAAGGAAGATCCCTTTCAATCAGGGCTTTTCTGGAAGCAGTTTGGCAGAGCCCAGCTCCTGCCCTGCTGCCCAAGAGCTCAGGTTGAGTGAGCTCTGCTTGGCTCTGGCTGTCAGCAGCAAACACTTGACCCTGGGCTGAGCCCCCAGGCCCTGCAATCCCTGCAATCCCCCGGGCTCTGTGTGTGAGAGCAATGCTGAGAGGTGAGGGAGGGACACTGCAGTGCCTGCCATGAAACCCAGGGGAATGAAAGCACCTTCAGCTGCCACTGTGCTTTTATGAAACCTGGAGGGTCCTTCATGATTCCCTGCTCAGCACTAAATGCTGATGTGCTGCCCTTTACTTGCAGAGTTTAATCAGAGCTGCCTGTCCAGGAGCAACACCCACGAGAGTACAAACCCAGGTAAACACATCCATCCCTCTGCAGTCAGAGCTTTTCCTCCCACATTATCATTTCAGTGATACCCTTGTAGCTCATGAGCATTAAACAAATGCCAGAATATCACCCTGGTTGGCAAAAAGGGGGAATTTGGGGAACACAAAGCACAAGTCCAGGCTAAGAACTGAGAAAGTCCAGTTACAGGTCACTACAGCCTCTCATCTTGTCTGTGAATTTATAAACAACCATTTTAAACCACAGTAACATTTTTGTGTGGTTTCTCCCATCCTGTTGGAAGGCTGTGCCAGAGTCTTTCTGCACCTTTTTCTCATTTCTAGCAGAAATTTATTAAGGGCTGGCTTGAAGCCACTGCTTGTTGTGCAAATGCTTTCCTTCATGTTGGATGGCTCTTCCTGCTGATTGCCTTTCAGATTTCTCTGCTGAGAGCTGTCTGTGCCTCTCCTCACCCTCACTTCTGCTGCAGCTTAAAGGTGCATCTTTGCAGAGCCTGAGGGAGCAGGGCAGGGAATTCCAGGTGCTGTGGAATGGGCTTTGCAGCCAGGTCCCTAAAGCTGGCCCTGCTGTGGTGCTTTGTGTCCAGGAGCATTACAGGTGTGTTCCCATCTGCCTCAGCTCAACCAGCTGCAGTGACTGGAGGATGGAAATGTTGGAGTTGTATCCTGAAGCTGCTCCTGCCATATCCCCTTGGATTTGCCAGAGTGTCTCTTTGGAGCAGCTCATCCCCAGCCCCGCTGCCCTTCCGAGGTTCTGAGCCCCAGGTGTGATCACAGAGAAATGGTTCACTCAGCTCTCAGACTCCAGCAAAGTGTGGTGTAAAACATGGCAGTTATTAAAGTGAAATGACATATCTTCCCATTCCTGAATTTACTGACCAGCTGGGAAGTTTCCAGGAGTGATTCCTCCATACCAATTCAGTGCTTGCTTCAGAATTCCCCAGGACAGTGCGGCCGTTCCCTCCTGTGTCACAGGGAGAGGTTTTTCCTTGTGTCCTCTACAGGCACTTGACACAGAGAACACTGTGCAACAGCAACAATTCCATGTTAATGCAGGTTAACAGGAGTTCATGTGGCTGAGCCTGGAAGCACTGAGCTGCTTTTCTGTGTGCCTGACAGCTTTATTGCTGCAAGGACAGGGAGGAGCTGCTTCGAGAGGCTCGACCACTAGCAAAAGATTTTTCTTTATGGTCTTAAGAGGGCTTATCTGTAATTCCTGGCTGCACAATCTTTGAAAACTATAATGTTACAGACAGTGATTTTTTTTTCCTTTTCTTTCTTTTTTTCTAACACGTGGTTTATTTTTATACGAAGACATTCTGAGCCAGGACGGGCTCGTTGTTAACTCTTTTTTTCCCCTCCAGCTCTTTCAGGGAAACTGCAGATTTGACACAGTTGCTTTGTTTTATCAGTCTGTGGCAATTTCATGGAATTATTCAATTTGAAAAATTGCCTCAGCAGTGCAAAGAGTTGCAATATTTCATTGTGAGCTGAAGGAGTTTTGCTGTCATTCCCTCCCCAGAGCACAGTTCCTACCTGGCCAGGGCTGCACTAATCTGGAGATTGCTCAGTCAGCTTTTATTGTTAATTGAGTAATTTGCATGTTCTAACTGAGGATTTGCAGTCACAGTTTGCATCATGAAACACTTTATTTTAATTTCTGATCCAGCCTGCTTCCCCTCTGTAGCTGGGAATGAGTGGGACACACTTGTACTCCTGTGACAGAAGGGGACAACCTGTGGCAGGGATGGGATTCTGCTCTGGAAAACAGTGTCTGGCAGCAAAGGAATGATCCCTGCCCAAAGAGATCTGTCCTTAAACCTCCAGCTTAGGAAGGGCACCACGTGGGCTGAACCTGGTGGGAATTCAGCTTGTCCCATCCATAGAGATCCAAGCATTCCATGGGAACACACAAGGGGTGTGGGATGCTGCAAATGCTGAGCCAGCCTGTGTGTGAACAACAAAACACCCTCCCTGGAGCTGTCAGGAATTCCCAGTTGCAAAGAGGAGCTGCAGGAAGTCCTGGCACACCAGACCTGCTGCCTTTGATCTGGCCTGAGCTCTAGGGAAGACCAGACCTGTGTGTTATTTGTCTGATATCTTTGCCTTCACCTGCAGAGCTTGAAACTGGTTTGGAAAATGTTGCTGTCATTGCAGGAAATGAGCATGGGCTGCAAAGGAGCTTTTTTTGGAAAGCCTGGACCATGAATCTCAGCATCACTTCGTTGTGCTTTTACAGCTCCACTCAGAGTTCATCCCTAGAAGGAGAACAGAGTGTATGCCATGGATAACTGCAAAAATTAGAATAGAAACCCCATTTAATCAAATACTGATACAACTGGGATGTCTAAAGTAGCTGTAGCTATAATTGTGCTTATAGGTAACCGTTTGTTAACAAGCTTGGAGGTCACTGTGGGCACCTTGGTTCTGGGCTGTCTGGAGAGAGGTGACTTAAAGTTCTGTGTTCTCACCAGGTGAAAACTTTAAAGTTCTTCAAGGTATCTGGTAACTGAAACATTTGAAACCAAGCAGTTTCTGTGCAAAAGTAGGGTTGGGTTCTCCAAAATGGCAGTGCTGGGCTCAGAGGGGCTACTCCAAAGCGTGGGAGAAGCAGGAGAAAGGAAAGGTTGCACAACTGTCTCCTTTGACAGGATATTTTAGATTTTTGTAAATGCATTTCTGCTTTACTGAAAGTCCAGGCAGAGAAGGAGGAACAGTCTAAGCCAGGACTTGTTCTGATGTTCTGTTCCCACACAGTTAAACCCTCTCTGAAGCAGCAACTCCCACTGGGAGAGGGGGCAGAGGGAGGAAGATGATGGGGAGAACGTCCTGTCCTGCTTGTGCTTTGTATCTGGAGACCAAAGAAGTGCAGCATGACCTTAATTATATGAACTGGGGAGCTTCTACATCTTTTTCAAATTACAGCTATCAAATCCTTGGTGTATTCATGTCTTTTTAGATTTGGGGAACTTCACAGAGAGGTGCTGAGTCTCCTCCCACATGCTGGGTCTGCAGGGGCTCAGCCATATTCCAAAGCCATTATAGTCTTGGAATACATTTAAACCCTTTCAAAATAACACTCTGAACTTCTTGTTTTCTTCCTCTTCCAAAAGCAGAGCCATCAGTGCTGACTGAGAACAGGGTTGTAGCCAAATAAATCCAGTCCTACACCAATGAGCAGGCCCTGCTTTTGAGAGGTGATGTTGCTACAAATGGCAACAGACTTTTCAAAATTAAAAACCTCTGGTCATTTTCTTTTTATTTATGCTGCTCTGTTAACAAGTGCCTCGTTTGATTGCTTTTAAATGTTGTGTTTCTGGAATGAAAATAGAATATTGGCTTATTATTTCAGCTTAGGAGAAGGCTGAGAGGTGAGTTTTTTTTAAAAAGACTGGATTGTTTTAAGATCATTAGAAAGCCAAATGTTTAAATACTGACTGTTTTAGAAAGGTTGAATCTTTTGCTACAACTTCTTAAAAACTCCTTAATTGATTGAAAAGTTTTCTGTCAAAATCTTGGCTAACTTGGTGCCCAAGACCCTGGTGGAAATACCTTGAATTCTGAGATTTCTCTGACTTGTGATGTTACCTTTTATCCAGACAGACTTTTCTGATCAAGAAAAAGAAAGCTGTGAACAATTTCCCTGCCATGAAGCTGTGCAGGGGTTGGAACTGGATATATTTTAGTTAATGTGGCTGATACAAAGATTATGAGGAAGGGGAACTGATGTCAGCCACTGGTGTAGAATGGTCTGAAAAGTGTCTCAGGTCTGAATATTTCTCTGAATTTTGGGAAAATGTAAATCTCCACCCGGAGTTCATGGCTGGCACTTTGTTTGAATACAGCAGGTCCTGTCCACGCTTTACATGTGAACAGTTGGGATGTTGGACCTTCATCTGGCACCCAAATTTTTGCTTGCTCTGAGCTCTTCTGTGGCTCTGGACTTGTCTAAAAGGAGTTTTCAGCCATCCCAAGGACCAGCTCTATCAGTTTTTTCCACTCACTTGTTTTTCTAACTGTCCTAAGGAGTAAAATCAGGTTCTCCATCAAGTGAAATCTGGTTATTAGTCTGTGCCACGTTCTGCTTTTGCATGACTGCAAATAGTTTTGAGGTGGAGTTTTTGCTGAGATGGGATCTGCATGACCAGCTGTAAATAAATCCCAGAGATTTGCATTCCTATTCTGCTTCCAGATCTTCAACTTGTCCTGAAAATTAAGGAGTGTTTGGGGTTTTTACCTGAAAAGCCTGAGCTGCAAACATCCATCAGGTGGGATAAAGCTGGCAATTTTTTCTGTGTGCTGAGAAGAGTTAGAAACCTTTGAAAAAAAAACCTTGTTCAAAACTTTTAATTGCTATTTAAAATGTCTGTCACTACTTTCCTCAGAATTAGTGTCTGAATTTGTCAGCTCAGATGGTGTAGCTGCAGCTTCTTGGGTCAGAAATCCTTTCTGTTTTCTCTCCAGCTGGTTTCCTGCAAAGGCCTGAATTATTCTAGCTTTTATGGGTCATTGTTAAACATGGCAGGAAGGGTCATTGTTAAAAATGTTTTCAGAACTTTGATAACCAGTTTATCAACTGATTCACATGTTTAATCAGTTAATAGGTTTTCCTTTTCAGTGCATGGGAATTTCTTTGTTTATCTTAACTGAGTTACTGTTTCTGCAGTGGAAAGAACTGTAGTTGACTGATAATCTTTTCAAATATGTGGAGTTTGCTCTTGTGATGGAAGTTACATGAACAGATCCTGCACTTCTCCTCCTAAGTCTGCATCCATAGGGAATGACCTACCAGGGAATGGAACATGAAAACAGTCTGATATTCCAGGGATACAGAGTGTGGAGCCATAGTAATTAGGCAGTTTATGGGTTTTAAAGGTGTTTGGGTGTTTAAAAAAGATGAACAGATGCTTTTGAGAAGGGCCAAACATCTGTGGTTCCTCCAATGCCTTGTCAAGAACTTTTCCCCGACGTACTTTATCCCTGAAAGTGCCAAAATGTCAAATGTTTGGCACGAAACACCTCCAGGAACTGCAGCCCTCTGCCTCTGTGGGACCTGTCCTGGGGCTGCACCACCTTCCTGCTGGAAAAGCTTCTCCTGATCTCTGCTCTGAGCCTGCCAAGACACAGTCTGTGACATTGCCCTTCTTCTCTCTGTCTCAAACGAGAAGTTTGGGTCTGTCATCACTATAATTTCCCTTCAAGTAAGGGAATTATTGCTGTCTGCTCCCAGATAACCTGGTGTTAAATCCCCATCTCCCCACCAGACCCCAGGGCCACGCTCAGATGGAGCCCCTCTCTTGCTGAGAACACACTGTTGGCTCCTGTTCAGCTCGAGGAGGGTTTTTTTCCTGCCATCCCCATTGTGAGGAGGCTCAGGCTGCTCCCCTGTTTATAAACAGATGTGAGGCCAAGCAGAACTGTAAACTTTATTTTGCTTTTTAAAAAAAAAAAAAACAAATTGAACGATGTTTGCTTTCCATGTAAAAAGCGACTTGGCATGAAATAACACACAGCAATAATGTTGCAAAATTGGAGTTTACATAACATTTCTCTGCCTTGAAATTGCAGATAGTCACAGACCCTGCAAGCCTCTGTTGGGTTTGTAGAGCTGAATTCATGGAGTCAGCAGCTTCTGGGAATTGGCATCGTGTGTGCACATGTGAGGAGGAGTTAGCAGCTTGTTTTATGTGTCTGGTTTCTTTTTAGATACATTCATTCCTGTTGCTGCATGAAGGAAATGTGTTTAGGTGAACACAAGTCCAAGTAAAACCCAAGTTAAGCTGGAAACCCTGTTGTGGGGGTTTATTGGGATACCCTGGGCTGAGGAAGGCACAGCCACACGTTGTGCCTCCCATCTCAACTCTAAATTCCTCCTATGAGTTGCACAGAGGTGCAGTTCTTAGGTTAATTATCAGAAGGAAGCTGTTACTCTGGGGGTGGTAAAATACTGGCACAGGGTGCCCAGAGAAGCTGTGGCTGCCCCATCCCTGGAAGTGTCCAAGGCCAGGTTGGATGGGGATTGTTGGATGGGGTCTAGTGGAAGGTGTCCCTGCCCATGGCAGGGGGGTGGGACTGGGTGGCCTTTTAAAGGTCCCTTCCAACCCAAACTATTCCATGAGTGTGTGAAATGGAGTGTGCTCTGTCCTGTTGGGAGAGCACTGGGAATGCTGATGGAGAGCCATGGCTGGAAAACACATCCCTGGATGTGTTCCATGGGAAGGTCTGTGTGGAGCCTGCCATTCCAGGGGTGTTACCCAGGGAGGGGCTGCACTGCCATCCCAAGGGACCCACTTTGCCAGCTGATGGCAGAGAGAATCACCAGGGAGGGGGCTGCAGGGGTTTAATTCCTGTGGCCATCAAGAAGCAGGAGGTGGTGGGAGGGAAGGGGTGGCACCCTGTGGATGTGAGTGAGAAGAAAGCAGAAGGTTGGATTAAGCCTCTTGCAGAACTCGTGTTGGTTCAGCCTCTGTTTCATGTGGAGCATCAACTCAGTGTTTTATTTGGCAAATCAGAACTTCCTGAGACTTGAGCAGGTGAAAGCCTTTGAGAAGCCTTGCTCCATATTAGCCTGTGGCTAATTAAGTGTGGATCTTGAAAACCAGTGATACCAACCCTGCTTATGGTGTTTGAGTGTTTACCTGTTAAAAAATATTTTTTAAAAAAAAGATGCTTATTTTAAAAGTACTGCCATGAAATGCAGTGAAGAGAAACGAAGTGTTACATTTGAAACATCTTTCTTTTTTAATTTATTGTCAGTTTTCTCTTCTTTTCTACTACAAAACTCCTCTTTGTTGGAGAGCCAGAAGCAAGGACGATCAACTAATTTGTTGCTGAAGCTTTGTGAAATTTAAACCCAATTCATTAGGCTCAGTGTAGGTGTAGATTGTGGGCAGTCATTAGGATTTCAACAGCAAATAATGCAGCCCGTGAAACATCAGACTTATTTCCTTCTCATGTAAAACACAGTAATGCATTTTGCCCTGGCTAAGCGTGCTCTTGAGCTTTAACGTCAGAGCGAATCAGGATCCAACGCTCACCAGATTAAATCTAAACGTTGCAGTATTTCCTTTCTAATTCTGGCTCTTCCCTCTATGATAATATTATTTGTCTCCTCGGTTGGGTGCAAGGGTGAGTGGGGAGCTGTGATTTTTGCGTGGATGGGAACACCCCTGGGAGCAGAGCCCGGGAGGGGGGAGAGCAGAGGGAGCAGAGCCGCGGTAATGAGGCCAAAAGCGCCATCAGATCCGTGTCCACGGGGGCAGCGCGGCCCAGAACACTTTTACTGGGGTGAATTCCTGGGACAAACGTTAAGATCCCGGCTGGTTCCGGGTTGCTGGGCTGGGAGAGCCGGGGGATGTTCGGGCCCCGTCCCGGCGCAGCCGAGCGGGCGCTGAGCGGCCCCGACAGCGCGGCCACCGGGGCTGGGAGAGCCAGCAGGGCCCTGAGCCCCAATTAACAGCCCCCACCCTCTCCAGCCAGCCATCACTAACACCCTCCCCGCCCTGACATTCCCCCGCTCCTGACATCTCCCCCCGCTCTGACATCTCCCCCCCTCCTGCATCCTCCCCCCGCTCCTGACATCTCCCCCTGCTCCGCACTCCAATTAATTCCGATGGCGCTGCTGAAAAGGCAGAGAGGGCTTTGCTTGGGTAATCAGCTTAAATACCCGGCCGTTTCCTGCCCTCGCCGCTCCAAACTTCCCATCTGGGAGGCGTAAAGGCTGGGTTTATTTTAAAATCTTTTTTTTTTTTTTATCTCCAATTTCCTCCGGTGTTTCTGATGTGCCTCGTGCAGGGCTCCGTTTCAAAGCCTGCAAACTGGATGCAGACAGGAACTTTTAAGTTCAGTGTTGATTGCCTTTATTGGAAGGGGTGATGAGGGGTTTCACATGGAAAAGGTACATCTTCTCTGACAGGCACAAACTGGTGATAATGAGGAAGAAATCCACAGTTTCATTTAATTTTGTACTTCTTAAACACTCTTGCCTAAAGAAGCATTTTGCCTCTCCTGCTGCAGCAACAGAGCAAGGATTTTTTTTGAAGTTAAAAAGTGGTAGCAGCTCGTTGTGTACAGTTTTATGAATCTATTCATCTGAGGACACACCAAGGTCCGTGTCAGTTGTAAGATATGCCAATATTACAAGACCAACCATAGACAGAAGTTGTTACAGAAGCATCTGAATTCAGTGTAATCCCTATTTCAGCTTCCTCCAGGGTTGAATTCACTGTCATTACTCAAGGGATTCCCACAGAGTAGATGTTCTTTGTGGCATCAGGGTCTTTACTCAGGTGAGAGACTCGAGTGTGTTTAATTTTAGGAGGGTGAGTAAGCTGTGGAAACATTCCTGTGCTTCCAGTTGTGCCTGCACACCGTTTTATTCCTGGGTTCACCAGGAATTTTTTGTCCATCATACATAAACTGATGGGGAAATTATGTTTTCCAGCAGGAGAGCTTGTGATCAAAGAAGTATCCTGCTTTTGAGAGGGTTTTTTAATTTGAATGACCAGTATTTCTCTAACTCAACATTCTCTCTTTTTTTTAACAGGCAGTAGCAGTTGGCCTTGAGGATGAATTCCAGCCACAATCCCATCCCATGGCTGATCCAGGATGCTTGGGAAGCAGGCACATGGTGGCCTCCATGGATGGCAACCAGCAGCAAACCCACAGCTGGACCTGCAGGGATCCAGCACAACAACAGTGAGTGTATCACCCTGTACCACCCTCTTCCCAGCTGGAGCACCCTCTCAGGAATTCCCTCCCACCCACTTCAGGGATGTGCCCAAAGCTACCCCATGTTTTTATCCTGGGGGCTGTACAGTGACACTGCACAGGAGGCAGGAAGTTGTTCTTGGACACTGTGCAGATTTCTGGAGGCAGGGACTTGCCACGGGTTAGGAGAGGTTCATCCTCTCCTTAAAGCCCAAGTTAGACCCGTCTGGCTATTCTGGGATTTGCATGGAATGTTAGACAGGGTGTTCAGGACCTCACTGAGCTCTCCTGGGAGGTGCTCAGAAGCCTCTCTGATGTTAAGGAGAAGTGATCTGTAGGAAAATCAAGCTTTTTATCCCACCTTTTGAACAGCCCAGTCTTGGTTTCAAAGAGAGGGGCTGGGTGGTGTTGCTGTCAGTCCCAGGAGTTGACTGGAAATGGGATTGGGTTCCACATCCAGAGTGTTCCTGGATGTTTTGTATTCACAGTGTCTGGACCCAGCTCAGCTCCTACCAGGACACTAAAATAAATTGACAGATGTGCAAGACTGTTGCATAAGAACTTCTAAAGCCAAGCTTAGTAGCAGTTAGGCTCTCCTAAGCAGGAACATGTTACCAGCAGTAGTTGAAGGCTGATTTTCTTGGGGGGGAAGGTATCATGTTCTTCACCTCATGGCAGCAGAGCCAGTATTCCCTTCCCTCCATCCCAACCAGGAATGGTTAGGATATGCCTTTCCTGGATTTAATGGGAAAGACATACTCTGTTTCCAGGTGCTTGAGAGTTGAACAACTACCTTTTTTTAATCCTTTATTGATGTCAGTTTACACATTTATTACCCTTTTTTTTGTTTAATATTATCCCTCTGTGCTGTTATTTCTCCAGTGCCAGTTTTCTAACATAATTTAATGATGAATCATGAACGTTAACTTTATATATATATGTGTAATGCTTTATATATATCCATATATATTTATATAAAAATCTGGGTGGTGGCAGGGAGAGACTCATTCCGTCTGCTCCATCTTTTGTTTGGATCTCGTTGCCATAGAAATCCGAAGATCAGTTTTGACAGAGTAAAATACTACAAATTACACTGTCAGATGACCTCATCACCCAGGGCTGGCATGCTGGATTGCAACATTGCTGGAAGGAAAAGCAGGAGCACTACAGGAATCTCTGCTCCATGGAAAAGTGTTATTTTTGGATCCTCCGGGAAGGCGTGCCCAGAAAACCAGCGGCTCCCTGGTGAGTGACTGGTCCCTGAGACCAGCACAACTTTCATCTGCACTTTTTGGTTGGGGTGGGTGATGTCATATTTGGCCCCACATTTCCCTGGCACCTCACTGAGAAGGACCTTCACCCTGTTGAACACTGAGGCAACTGAGTTCTTACAGAACAGAATCAGTCTTTTTTCTTCCTTTTTTGGTGCCATCTCCTACCTGTGTGTCTTTGTATTGATACAGCTGACATTGGTTTAGTGATTTTTTTTACCTTCCTGATCAAATAAGAAGTATTGACCTGTGCCCAGTGGTCTCAAAACTGGTTAATGGTAGAAACAAATTCCATTTAATTCATTAACAGTGTGTCTGGGGGTGGATTCTCACTTACAGTGGGAGGTCTCTGCTGCCTGGAGATCACTGGGACATCTCAGGTTGCTCTGGTTTCTTTTCCATGCTGTTCCCATGCCAAGATGGGCTTTGCTTGGAGAAGTTTTGCAGTTTGACTCACGGAAATGTCTTGTGCAACTTTATTGCTGTGTTAGGAAAAGCCATGTTTAGTACTGGGCTTTATTTAGGAAACCATTTCTGTGTTGGTGTTGTTTGTACACAGGGAGACATGTGTGTGTGTGATTTGGTCATTCTGTTTTCCTCCTAGTCAGGAATATTGCTCTTGCTGTATCTAATCTGGAACTGTAAATTGCAGAGAGGTACAAATCCAAAACAAACATTCTGAAGAATTTGAGTGGAGCAGAGCCCCAATTTCCATTTCAGTGCTCTCTCTGTTGTCCAATTTGTTAAACTCGAGTGGTCCCATGTGTGAGTCATGTGAGTGCCAGAAGTGCTCTCCAGCCATCTGCTTTTTTGGTGAGTCTTTGATTATTTCTCTGTCCAGTTTTCTATCCAAAATTAGAACTGGCAACTCAATTGGTTGATTAATATTGTATTTTTTATAATTTAACATTTCCAGCTTATGGCTAGGAAATGGCAGCAAGGTCATAAAAAGCACAAGGAATAATAATAGTTTCCTCCTGGAATCCAAGTGTACCGTGGTGGAACCTTTTCACCACGTTGTTTCAGCCCTTCAAGAGCAGCAAGAGAATTGAATAGGAAAAGTTTTATTGTTTGTGGGTAACACCAAAATGGAAGGAAGAGACAAAACTGGATTAACTTGATGAGCTGTCCTGGAAATGTGAAGAACTGCCAGGAACTGATAGAGGCATTGGCAGTAGAGCTGAGCTTGGAGCCAGCACTACATTTAAACCTGAACTAGGAGATCAGAAGGAACCACTTGGTGTTTTAGAGGCTGTGGTTTATTTGGGCTGAATTGTAGGGTTTTACATAGTGGTGGTGAGGGGGAAGTTGGCTCTGGGGGAGGAAGGCCAGGGGACTCCTCCTGTCTTTGTACGGCTTCGAGTTCTCAGTTCAAAAGTGGCATCAGGTGACAGAAATGAAAATATTTTAGACACTTGCTGCAGAAATTCTCCTGGGAATGCTGTGAGACAAGCAGAGGGTGAATGAGAACCCTGGATCACTGCCCTTGTATTTCCTGCACTGACCTCCCTGGTGCATGACATGGTGTGATTGGATCTGAGCAGGCTGGGTGTGTCCCAGAGAATCCAGAGGATGTGTGTCCTGGTACAGACTGGACCAGGGAGATTCCATGACAAAGAGTAACTGATTGTTTGTTTGGTTTTGGTTTGGTTTGGTTTTTTATCCTTTTTAAATAAATTGCACCAGAATCTTGGACTAATTAGCAGCATCTTGTGAACACACAGCAGGTTTGCAGGATGATGGTTGGGATCTCGTGTGCCACATGCAGAGGTTTGGTGTTTCCAGCAGCACCTCAAGCTGCAGTGGTGATGGGGTGAGGAAAGGAAGGGCTCTCTGGGGCAGGTTCACCTTGGGCAATGTCCCATCTTCAGATGTTACTGGTGGGGAGGATGGCTGGGCCCCCAATATCTGCCTTCAGTCCAGATATTCATCCTCGGCATCTTTCTCACTGTGCAAACAAAAGGAAAATGCTTCTCACAGCTCACAAAGGTCTCTGGAAACTTAACTCCCTTTGCATTTCCAGAATTGCCCTCTGACTGTGGAGGAGACCCTGGTTTTGTGGCAGAATTATGCAGAAAATCAGGAGTTCCCCAAACCCTGGTGGTTTCCGAGCTGCTGGCAAGGGTGGGAGGCTCTGCCTCGGTGTGTCTGCCTGGGCTGCACCTCTGGCTGGCCAGAGGGCTCAGAGCTGTCAGGATGACACAGAAAAGGCAAACAGCATCCAAACAGACAAATGCTCAACACATGGATAATATTTTTATTTTAAATTATAACGAAGGGGAGACTAATTGAGCAAGTTTGCTGTGGTGGGAGCCAGCCAGGCTGGGCTTTGCTCATATCTGAACTAGGCTCTTGAAAAAGGTTCTAAATCCATCCTGGAAGCTCCACTCTGCCCGGTTTAAGTTAGTGGGGACAGGATTGGGCCCTCTATTACTTTTTTATGTGGTGTTATAAATTACTTTCCCATATTTCCCAAGCCATTATTGAAACTTTTCAAAGCACACCGTGAAATCATCGTGTGCGTTGCTGAAACTATTTGTCCATATGTACAACAGGGTAATACAATATATGTGTTTTGCCCTTTTTGTTTGGCTTTTGCAAAAAAAAAAATAAAAATTGAAGGCTAAAAATCTTCCCTCCCCTTCCCACTTTGATTTTCTTTCCAGGTAAAATGATGGCAGATGTCCTCAGCTCAGTTCCACAGAACATATTGCTTACTGAAATAACCAATTTAGCTCTCTGCCGTTTTACTGTAAACTTGGGTTTGTTTTTTATGCATTTGTGATTTCCTTTAAACCATTTACAAACAGGTTGGAAATATCATTTCATGACTATTAATAATCAGAGCTCTTTATATGGGATTTTAGGAACCTTTCTGTCTAGTAGGAACAACTATATGGTAAATAAACATCTCCAAACTCTTCCTGCTGCCCAAATATTCACTGCATTGTTTTATTATTCCTTGGAGCATTCTGCCTTTAGTCAAAATGTTTTAGTCAGGGATTTAACTGCTAATTGTCATTTCCAGGAAGATTTTCTTATTTTTGTTCCTTTAGGGTACAAAAAAAAGTCGTTTTTGCAGCAGCATTCACTTTCCATAAAAAAATATCAAATGTCACTGGGCAGCTGTGAGAGTTGGGGTTTTGATGCCAGGACCAGAAAGCTGGTTTGCCTGCTCTGCCTGAGCCAGCAGAGCCAAGGCAGGGAGTCACTGTCCTGAACTTGATGGGACCTCCAGAGGTCCCTTTATACCTGAATTATTCCGTGATTCTGGAAGGTTCCTCTCCTTCACCCCCCACCGTGTCCCCTGTGCTGCTCTGGCACTTGGACTCCTGGAAATGAAGATTTGTGGAGGTTCAGTGTGCTCAGTGAAGGGCTGGGAAAAGGTAAAACTGGGCTGTGTGATGGGAAGTGCTGTTGGAAGAGAGGAGAGAGGGGGCTGTGGGATGGACCTTTGGGCAGCCTGGAGCTGCTGGAGCAGCTCAGCTCTGCTCCTCTGCTTACCTGGGATGGGCTTGGCTGTGCCAAACTGCTCCTGTTCCCACGCAGGATGTGTGGAGACAGTCCTTTGCCAGGTCCTGGCTCCTCCTCAATGGCATTCTTCAGTTTGAACCTGTTGTGGCCACCCCCACTGACAGCCTTGTTACCACGGCACAAAACCTGACCGTCTGTCCCAGGTGCCTTCCATGGTTTCCATGGGGAAGTGGGATGGGAGTGAGAGGTTTTGGCTGCTCCTTTCCATCCTCAGGAACTCTGCAGTTCCCTGCTTCCTCAGGGTGCAGCACAGCCCCTGCTTCCCATCAGCCCTGGGGCTCACCTGAGCCCAGAGGGTTATGATTCCCTCCTGGTTGGATTCCCACCAGTGTGGTGAGTTGGATCAGTGCCCTGCATGGGCAGACAAGGCTGGAGCAGCTCTGGGAAGGGAAGGATGAGACCATGGCTGAAGGACAAACCAGCCTCTGGGGTTTAGCTGCCCCTCAGGTGTGTCACTGTCACTGCTTGTTGAGACTCTGGTGTAGATCCCTTTTTTCTCCTTCAGTGGTGTCACCAAAGAAATGTTTGAGACTGATGTAGATCCCTTTTTCTCCTTTGCTGGTACCACCAAAGAAATGATCTCCAAATAATGAAGCAGTTGAGCAGCAATGAATGTGCTTTTAGTGCTTTCTTCCCTCTAAATGTAAAATTCAGGCACTCACCGCTCAGTTATGGCATCAGTGATAACCTGCTCATGAACTGTCCTGGCTTTTTTTTGCTTTCACCTGTTAAAATAAATGACATTTATTAAAACAACCCAGTCACAATAACACCAAACCCATATTGTTTGAGGGCATAAATCCCCCACTTCAATTGCAGGGGCCTGTCAGTGAATTTCTGACACCAAGTTCTGTTATTTAATGAGCACTATTAGGTAGTTCTGTCGCTTAATAGGATTGAGGGTTGGAAATGCCATGTAATATCACTTCACTGGGGAAAAAATCAACAAACAGCCCTCACTAAAAGCCTCGAGTCCCCTTTGAAGTTGGCAAGACCTGCTGTCACCTCAGAGGAACCTGCAGGGCTGTTTTCCCGGGGCTGGAGCTCCACTGGGGGGGAGGCAACAGTTATTCCTGGCAATTTGCAGGAGGGGCACTCAAAAAAAATATCCCACCATCTGACTGGGAAGGAAGGAATAGAGCAGTTGTGGCAAAAGGCTCTTTGCAGGCTCGTGTCCATAATCTTCTCTAGCTCGAGGAAATGGGAATATGGACTGTGCTCGTGGGAAAAGTCCTGATAGCCATGATTGTCACGGGTGGTCACTGGCACTTGGGTGTCACCTAAGACCCCTGGGTGGGCTCTGGGTTACCTGATGGACTGTGGAATTAGTGAGAGCTGGTTTTATCCTGACAAAAATCCCT
Organism: Manacus vitellinus; assembly: GCF_001715985.3. Classification (NCBI taxonomy): domain Eukaryota; kingdom Metazoa; phylum Chordata; class Aves; order Passeriformes; family Pipridae; genus Manacus; species Manacus vitellinus. Next base: position 2,075,210 of record NW_021939189.1, on the reverse strand, counting down.
GTTGATTGCCATGGAGTCACCTGTGCCTTCAGAGTCCCTCTGGACGAGCTCAGGCTGCGTCTTCGTGGGAAGAAGTGTCAGTGTGTTGGGGGAGAAGGTGACAGCAGCCAGGAGAAAGCAGGATGGAGACTGGGAGCAGAAGTTTTGTCAAATATTAGTTTGCAGGCTCACACTGGGGCAGCTTCAACCCACCAGAACTTTATCTCCTGGTGTTTTCCCCTGTAAAGAAAAAGGCTTTTTCTCCGTGGAGAAGATTCCCCACCTTGCTGGGAGAACAAACCCCAGCTTCAAGTGCTGCTGAAGGTACAGAGGGAGGAAATCTCCTCCACTTAGGGGCCTGTGGGAACACTCTGGACTGGCCATGGTTGGTGGCACTGTTCTGTTGGCATCCAGAAAGTCAAATTCTCACTTTGATGCTGCCCAGAGTGCAGCAAATGCCCCCCTGCAGCAGCTGAGCAGCTCGAGTGGGTTAAAAGCAGGAAAGTTAGATTCCTTGGAGAATTCAATGGGAAAAGGTGTTTTGCCTTTCCCATTAGTTTCACTTTTAAGTCTCTGTGAAGGTTCTGGGATGAAACACCTGTTGGTACCATCATGAGGAGTTCAGAGCTTTCCTTGGCTGGGCTTTGTGTGTTTTCAGGCTGGGGACTGGGCACTGGGGAAGGGGATGAGTCTGTGTTCCCTAAATTTGGAATTTTCCAAGGATACAGTGCTGTGTTAGACACAAAGGATGCAATCCATACCTGCTGGCACCTGATGTGAATCCTTTGGAATAAGGGGGAGCTCCGTTATATCCAAACCAGTTGTACTGCTTTGCTCCTGCTAAATCTACCAGATTAGGGGGTGGGATGAAAAATGCTGGATAAATGGTGAAATATGTGCAATAAAAGAGCAATTAAAGGCATTAAAACTTTATAAAGCATGGCTTTGGAGGGCGGGTGGTCACATGTGAGCCTGTTGGAAGGGCCGTGTTCCCAAGGACAAGGTACATTCCAGGAGTGAAATACAACTTCCCTGCCCGCCCTGACACAAGTCTCTCTCACTTCAGAGCAGTCAGGATTTCATCACAAATCCCACTGAGCCCATTTCAGGCTCCATAGGCTCCACAGAGTGGAAATGAAAAAGGCCTGTACAATGCATTCAGTGTTTCCAAAGGGAGCTGGGAGCTGGGAAGTGGATGTTCTTTGGTCCTAAGCTGTACTTTGGGGGTTAAGATACACTCAGCTTTTTCCTGTAACAAATCAGATTTGTCATGACTTGAAAAAGTGCTGATAGAGACCCGGGGAGAAGTTAAATCCTTTACAAAACTTCATGAAATAATACCAGTGGCGATGCTTAAGAAGTGAATTGGACTGCAGCATCCTTATTTCTTCCCTTTTTTCTACTGTTTTCCGAAGCCTGTGGCAAGTTTTGGCAATAAAACTGGATCTAGGGATTGAGTGTCTTCCCAAGAGTGGACCTTTTGCATTTCATTTTAGATGCTTCAGTTTTGCAGGTCTTCAGGTGTGTTTTTTATTCAAGTTGCTGTGTGGCTGTTAGTTAGGAGGTGTCCAATTCACAGTGTTTCCAAGTGGGAATTTGTGACTTGAAGAAAAAGTGGCTTATGCAAAAAAAATGGTTTTATCAAAAGTATTAAGTGTGTGCTCTGTTGCAGCTGAAGACACTCAAGCTGCATAAAAATTGTCCTGTGGGTCAAAATGAAGTGGAGAGAGGGAAAGTGAAGCCCCAGGGTTTGGATCCTCTGTATGAAGAAGGTTTGTAAGTGCAGGTCTTTTTTTGGACCTTGACAGTGGGCTCTGAATAGAAATGCCCAGCAAAGCCCTGCTGGGATAGGTCATTTTTGGAATAATCCAAACATGACTTGGGCCAAGTTTTTCTCTTCAGAAAGCTGCCCAGGTCCCTGCTTTAAAACAAACCCTGCTTTTAGGGATTTTCTGTGGAAAGAAGTGCAATGTCTAATCTCAGGATGAAATTGTGGCACAAACAGCTCTGCTATAGGGATATCCAGATTAAACACCCACTTATTCCCTTGGGTTAATTTATTTTTGCATCTGTGGACCCCTGAAATCTTGAGGGCAAACAGTTTCCCACTGGGAGATGTTGGGACAAAGGATAAGGTGCAGAGATGAGTGAAAGGTGATGTTTGTGTTGCCTCAGGGCTGCACTGACAGAGTTAACACTCATCACATCACCCAGAGCCAGCACAGACCTTCTGCTCCTTTAGCCACTGGCCAGTAATATTTTGACACTTATTTTGGTTCTTTCATGTGAGAAAGCACTTAGTTTGCCCAGTAAATCAAAAACACAACCACGTGAGACCTCGCCCTGCCATGAGCACCTCGATAAAACCACACTTGGCGCGATTCCCATTGTGAAATACGTGATGGTGAGGAGCTGGGATTTCAGGGGCCTTTGGGAAACATCATCCCTGGCCATCAGAGACTCTGAGCAGGGTGTCAGAGCCTGCACAGCCTCGGGGGATCTCACCTCCTGCGTGGGAAGGGCACGAGGGGGAGCCGTCCCTCAGCGAGTGGCAGCGTGGAACCGGGCCGGGGGCTGAGCTCTGCCCGGGCTTCCTGCCCTGCCTCATCCTGAAAAACCATCCCTGGGGTTTAAATGGGGTTCTTAAAGTGTGGCATGAGCTGATATAGCAGAGCAGACCAAGGGGAATTCTGGGAGAAGAGAATATAGGCATATTCTCTTTCTTATGTGAATGAACAGAAGCTGTAGAACCAAGCACTCCTGAACACCAGTTATTTTCTCTTGAATCCCCAAATTTCCCCTGTTAAAGCATTTCTCTCTTGGAATCTTCTATTTCTTAGAAATAGATATTGCTTTGGGAAAGGACTAAAATGCCCAGAGTGTAAAATATACTTCTCCTCCCTCTCTCCCACTGGTACCTCCATGAAAAGTCCATGATCACACAGTGCACCAGGGAGAACATCCAACCTGGACAGAGCCTGGCTGGGCTTCAGCACGTGCTGGGCACAGGGGAAACATGCTCTGCTCAGGTAGATGCATCCAAAAAGCCACTTTGAAGCTGCTGGGAGCTATTTCTCAGATCCAGTGAAACTGGGATAGTTCCCAGCAATGGAGCAGATGTAGTTTGTGGTGGGGTGTCGAGGTGTTCCCAAAAGCCAGTGGGGGAGCTGTTGTGTGGTCACTTCATCCTGAAATAAGTGTCAGCTGTTGGCACTCCAGAAATCCCATCCCGCTCTCTTCAGCTTCCAGATGTTTGTTCCTGCTGCTTCCCTCGCTCCAGCATTAGGGCAATGACCTGGATCAGAAAACTGATCCAGCTAAAACCAGCCAGACTATGAATAAATAAATAAATAAATCAGTCACCAACTTGGATTTAGGCCAGGGCTGAAGTGCCTCTGCAGCTTGCAGCTCGTAGAAGTCAGGACAGAACTGTTAAGATTTGCCCTCCAGGAGGGAGCTGTGCTAAGGAACAAATCCTGGGAAGTCCAAAAGCCCCCTTCTTCCCCCCAAAAGCACGTGCTCCCTGCCCTGCTCCCCGTGCCAGGGTGGGAGTGCAGCTCTTCCCTGCCAGAGCTGCAGGGCATTAGCATTTCTTTCCATGGGCACAGGCTGGGAGAGAGACAGGTTTCTTCCCATTGCCCTGGATCTGCATGAGAACAGCCTTCAGGAAGAGCAGGAGACACCACAGACTTCATATGCAGGAGCCTCGGTGTGGGAACCCCGAGCGGCTGCTCCGGAGGTTTTGGATGAATTCCCAGCTTTCGGGTGTTTCGGTTCCTGGGATGTCCCTGTGCAGAGGTGGAGGTGATTTATGGTTTGTGTGTTGGGCAACAGCACTCGTGTCAAAGGTATTTCCTAGATAACCAGGAAATCTGGAGCCTTCTGGGATTTCTGGGTGGAAGAACTTTAGATATTTGTTTTTTCTTATGAGTAACAAGGCAATGCTCCTACTCCTTGTGTCCTGAGTAGGAAATATTTACATTTAGGAAGTATTTACATTTTGGAAGACTTTTATTTCATATATTCTGTATGAAAGAAACACAACAATGAATTTGAACCTCTGTCTCCTCCCAGACATCCCTGACCATTGATACATCCCTATTAATGGGTTTGATTTTAAAGGATAAATGACTCATCTTCTCAGTTGTGCTGTAAGAGTGAGGTTCTGGCTACTCAAAATCCAGCCCTGCTTCCAGCTGCTGCTGTGTGGGATGGATGGGTGGTAGTGAGAGACCCTGAACAGAGGAGAGCTTTCCCTAATCCCAGAGCCATCAGGCTGAGCCTCCTGGGTCCCTTCCAGCCTTCCTACAAGAGATTTCCTCTGGAGTTTCAATGGGATTAGATATTCATCTTCTCTTCCTGTTCCAAACTCTTGTTTAGTGTTGATGTGTCCTCTCCACCCATTGCCAAGTTCCAGCACAGTGGTGGTGGAGCCAGTCCTACATCTATGCTGGGATTTTTAAACTTTGGGAGAGGTTTAACCCTTTGTCTCCATTGAAACCAGTGGGATGTTTGCACCTTAATCTCTAAATGGCTTTGAGAATTCCAGTGCTGCTGGAAAGGCCAAACTCAGGAGCAGCTCTGGACCCACTTCCATCCTGTTCCCTCTGCAAGGTGCAGAGTGAGCATTTAGAATCTCCTTGGGAATGCCTGCAACAATAAGGGTTAATTTTTCTCTGGAAATTCAAGTGGCAAAAGTGTTTCCTAAATGGCTATTGTTTTCCAAAAGGGCCAGATTTCTTGTGCTGTTGTTTTTTTTAAATCCTTGGAGATACAATATATACATCCACCACACTTGGTTATCCACACAGATTTATTTGTGTTTGCCTGCTTAGTGCAAACTCATTACTTTGCCAGGAAAGTCCTTTGTTGACACAAAAAGACACTGGGGAAATATAATTTTTTTTTTTAATAACAAAATCTTGGATTCATAGAAAGTGTTTCTCATTGGTAAAGCAAAAATAAAGAACCCAGAAGCACTTGCATGAAGTTCACAGCTTCTAACACAGTACATGTGTCATACAATGAGGAACATGGCAAAGATCTAATGACAGGACAGCTGAGGGACTTGGAAAAACTTTTAAAATTCGTTGTCTGGGCTTAAATGGTTCTTCCTATCCTTGGACAGGTTTTCCAACTCTCCTCAAAGCCAGAATAAACTGTGTACTTTTAACATCATTTGGGAAATGTACCCCTAACACAGGCAGAAAACACATCATTTCTGTTCAAAACCCTCTAGTGGGAATCACAGAGTCACAGAACCCTAGAAGAGTTTGGTTGGAAGGGACCTTAAAGCCCATCCAGTGCCACCCCCTGCCATGGGCAGGGACACCTTCCCCTGTCCCAGGTTGCTCCAAGCCCTGTCCAACCTGGCCTTGGACACTTCCAGGGATGGGGCAGCCACAATCAGGTATCCCAGCTCAGATGGGAGCACTGGAGTGCTGAGGAGGATGGGAGGGGTGTGTGATGACCAATGCCCAAGGTCAGAGCCCCTTTTCCCCTGGCTCAGTACCCTGGGTTGGAAGGATCCACATGGATATAGTGCCCACACTGTTCTGGGGCTGAGTGTGCTCCACTCACAAACACCCTGCCTGCCAGAATTCCAGAAATTCCGCCCGTTTCCTCTAGACTAAACCTCATATTCAGGAGGTGGGATTACCTCATGCTCACCTCTGCACCTGGGAGCACACGGGGCCAGCACAGAGCCAGAGCCAGCAGGGCCTGGCACGGCTCTGGTGTGTGCAGGGCACGAGGGCAGGGCTGGGGCACACGGGGGGCTCTGAGCCCTGCTTGGCTTTGGGGCAGCTCAGCCCCTGCAGCACTGCCCAAATGAGGGCTGCCTGCCCCAAAATGAGGGCTATCTGCCCCAAATGAGGGCTGCCTGCCCCAAATGAGGGCTATCTGCCCAAAATGAGGGCTGCCTGCCCCAAAATGAGGGCTGCCTGCCCAAAGGGACCAAGGTGTGCTGCTGTGGGGCTGCGCCAGCTCTGCTGCCTGCCCACAGCTCCATCTGCACACAGGTTTTCTGCAGGGAAGGGCAGCAGGGGCAGGTGGACAACAATGACCTGATCAGGCCAACTTTGTCAGTGACAAGAAGTGCCTTTTTGGCCCAAGCAGGGATTTTCACAGTCATTTTTTTTGTTTGTGTTAAAATCGGTTGATAGATTCTTAAATCAGAATAACCCTTTGGGAGAAACAAGAACTCATTTACCTTTCATTAAACACAATTTACTGTCTTTCTCTACTTTTCTAAGTTCTTATAGGCAAAGCCATGATTGCTCTTCTGTGGAACAGAAAGCTGTCCTGTGACAAGGACCCTTATGTTTGCATTCCATCCAAGTTTCCTTAATTTCAGTGTTCCTGAACTCCTGGGTTTGTTCTCTCCCATCTGCCACCTTGGTTGTTACTCCTAAAGAGTTTTAGAACACCCTTCTTCCCTCTGCTCTTTTCCACTGTCCCTCAAGTGTTGCCTACCCTGGCAAGCCAGAATATTTTTACATAATTGACTTAATTAGCCCAATCAAACGAGATTGTGCAATGAACTGAATATTCAAGCTTTCTTCTAGAAGAATGAAGCTGCACATGTTCACCTAGTTACAGCTTTTCTTTAGTCACCTGCCAAACACTTGACTTGGTTTATGTCAAGAAGAAACTTATATCACTTGATAAAGAAATGACATCATTAATGCAATAACAACAAATCATTTCTATGTAAATTAGTGGACCTTCTACCTGGATCATTTTAATGATTGCCCTCCAGCTCACTCTTGCTTTCAAACAGCATCTTTACAGCCATTTAATTCTGATTATTTTGGACTTGATGAAGGAAACAAATAGGACAGGAGTCCAAAGAAATCAGGTGCTGTATTGCCCCTCTTCAGGTTCTTGCTGTTTTGTTAAAAGTTTGTCATTTTAATGTGGTTTTTTTTCCCTGAGTTTTTGAGGTTTGGAATCCAAAGTATTCCCTCATCATTGTTACCATTTTGCAATACCCAAATTATTTTATGCTTTCTATAGAAAAGCAACATCTCTCCCAGTGTTCAAGTTGTCTCCTCAATAAAATATGAGGTTTGTAGTATGATCTAAAGTCAGGTGGAATTTGGCTTGATGGAGTGCATGCACTGGGGAGAGTTTCCTGTCAGATGGGACTGGAACTGAGCTCTTTTCCTGCCTCTGCCTTTGGATGTTGTAATTTAATTAACTTTTTAGCATTTGCCTGCAAAACAGGGATGATTATTTTATCCTCACAAAGGAGTGTTAAGAAACTTAATTAAACTGTGCCTTTAAAGTAAGCTCCTTAATACACTACAAAAGATCAGTGTGCTAACAGCTATCACATGCATTTCATATTCCAGGAGCATTAAGGGAATGTGCACTTTGGAAAAGGGGCCTTTTTGTGCATCTCCACTCATGGCAGGATTTTATGTCAACTCACTTCTTTGAGTCAAAAACTTCAACACAGTGATTAATATCTTTTTGTGCCTGAAAGCCAAAGCTCCCCAATTAGCAATAATGTGCAGGTGATAATTAAATTTATTCTCTATCCTGTATTTAGTGACAGTCTGAGCTGCCTGGTCACAGCTGATATTTGAGGGACGGGCAGCGAGGAGCTGAGATTGTTTGAAAAAGAGATGATTTAGTTCTGCAGGAATGCAGTCATCCAAAAATTACCTCTGATAGATGGGGAAAAAATGCTTCATTCCTCCATAACTGAGCCTCTGCAGTGGTTCCCTGTGATCCACATAACACATGTCAAAAACTGAGTTGACGTGGACCAAGACTTGGCAGGTTTTGGTGCCAAAGCATCGGCCCTGCGGTGCTGGAAGAGCTGCTGGGGCTGAGGCAGCCACGCTGAGGTGATAATTTATGGCTACCTGTAACCTCCTGGAAATAGAAACCATTCATATTCTCTCCAGGGAAGGGAGAAGTGACCAGACAAGGCGAGTTCAGCCAAACCAAGACTTCATATAACTTTTCAGAAGACAAACGCTCTCTGGTGCTGCCATTAACAGTGGTGTGGGCTCTTAGGAAGGGTTTGCCTTCAGGTTGGATTTATTTTAGTATTGTTTGCTCGTGTAATTCCAGAAACCGGCAGTTTATAAGAGTTGAAATTGGGTTTTAACTTGATTCTGTTTATTTAAAGCTTTAGAGCAGCCTCAGGAGCAGCCCAAGCCGGGGCAGTGTTGGGCAGTGGGGTTCCTGCACTCCCAAGGGGGACTTGCTGATGATTCCAAAGGTGTGTGATCCTGAAATCATCTGTCACTGACGGTCTCTGTCACTGCCAGAGTTCCTGCAGACACTCTCCTCACCCCACCCTGTGGTCTGGCTGTGCTCTGCCCGTCCCTGGAGAGCTCCTGCCCTGCTCAGGGAGGTGCTGGCAGCAACCACACGGGCTGGGGATGCTGCTCCAGTGTCTCACAGCCAGTGGGAGTTGGGAATCCCAGGGACACCCTGTGCCTTGGGGAAAACCTGGTAATGAGCAAGAGCAGGGGTCGATCTGAGTCCTTGTGATACTGGGACTGAGCCACCTGCCAGCTCTGGAGTCTTCCAGGACCAGGTCTGAGGCTTCTGTGGGGTCAGATCGACTGGGGCTGTTGGAAAGGAGGGAGGGAAGTTCCCCATTCACAGTCCTTGGTCTCCTCCTTCAGATTTATTATTCCCACAGCTGGTGGTATAAATAATTCCAATGTTATTGCCTGAAGTGAACAGATCCAGGTTGAGAATCTCAGTTTAGGTCTTCCTGTTCCTCAAAGCTGGTTTATTCCTGTGCTGAGATTAAGGATTCCATGTGAAATTCTCTTAATTCCGTGGGTGCTGCTGTCTGATTTTGGTCTGAGCTGTTCTCTGCTCTGCCTCTTGGTCTGTATGTGCTGTTTGTCTTTGCACATCTGCAGAGTTGTACATTATTATTTAGGAAAGTTCTTCCTTACCCTCCTGAAGGGAGGGTAATTCTGGAAGGGGACAGAATTCCTTATAGAGAATAATCCAATACAGCCTTTAGGTATCCCTGAAACTCAGATCATTAATTCCATTGTGCTTAACCAGCGAGGAAAACTTTATTGTCTCCCAGTTCTTTGTGGTTTATTAACTTCTCTTCTGTGGACCAGTAGGTTCAAGTCTTCTCTCCCCCTTTTTTTTTTTTTTAAACAAAAAGGTTTCTTTTTTTGTAACTGTTAAGCAATTCCACCTGGAGATGTGAAAACTTCACAGGCTATAAAGCTTCCATCCTGCAAATCTCCCTATCCAATATGAAAAACATCTAAAGGAGGGGAGGCACCACTGAAATATGTTGAGTTATGTTTAGGAACGAACACAGGGATTGGGTTTATTCAACAAAATAGCCTTTGTGGTTTCAGGAACTGCCCAATGAATGAATCTGGATGCAATGGAAGTATGGGAAATAGCTTTGACCAGGTAGTGGGATGAAAGAACTTCTTTAAAACTGTGAGGAGAGTTAAAACCATGTGGAAAAGACCTCAAAAAGAAGAGGGGACAGTGGCCACTGCCACTGCCTTGTGTCAGTGGTGGGAGTCCTTCTGTCCCACTGATGACCCTTGAAAAGATGCTTTTCCTTGCAAAGGGGAAACATCTGTTTCTCATGTAAGTTAATACCTAACTCAAGATACACAGTAGAAATAACTTCTCCAAAATAGGACGGAGGCAAAGACTGGAGGGGTTGGTTTGTGCATCACAGTGGAAACAAGAGGATCCTGTGAAATCAAGGAGAAGAACTTCGATTCTGGGTTGAAATACACGTACAAGAAGTAATCTCAGAATATCCTAATTCATAAAACAGACTTATAGATGTGCTTGGTGAGCAATGAAAACCAAAGTCTGATGTCAGAGGAGTGAAAAGGAGCATGTGAGTGCACAGTTACATCACCGAAATATCCCCATGTCTTTGCTGAAGTGTAGGCAGCACTATGTGGAGTTTTGTGGATCTTTATGCCTTGAAGGAAAACCTTATAACTTGTTTTCCTTCGTGTTGCCATAACACTTTGTATCTTAGCAATAAAAATTGGGTAAATTTAGTGTTATCACAAGAAATTTGTGCTCCAGAGATTTACTGTTCCACTCCCACAGTGCCTTTAAACCCCACGTCAGGAGCAGGACAGCAATTCCTGGCCTGTGTTAGGACCAATTTACCTCATTTCCTCTGCTTCAGCAAAGTGAGATTGAAGAGGTTAGAAAAATAACAAACATCAAACCAGGAGGAAAACTATTGCCAGTGTGTGCGTGGGACACTGCAGGGCGAGCCCAAAGGTGCTGAGGGGAAACCTTCCTGCTTTTGGACAGGACCCTGCTCAGCTCCAGCTTGTCACCCTTGTCACATCTCATCTGGGTGTCTTTAACATGAAATAAAATACTGCTGCATTAAAAACAAACAAAAAAAAAAAAAAAGGAAAATGCCCTCATCTGTGTCCCTCACTTGTGCCAAAGGATTTTTCATTCCCACCTCGGGGTCTAATTCGAAATGTGTTAAATAAAAATCTCCAGGAGAGTCTCCAGAATGGATGGGCATGTTGAGGTCAGCACCCACACTTGGCATTGCCATGGGCCTCATCTCTAATTACTAAAGAAATAGTGAGTTAGTGAGTTAAAACAGCCAGTGACTGGGAGCTAAATCATTCCCACTCTGGATCCTGGCCTGAAATAAAAAGGGCTTTTCATTAGCGTGGCACAGATTTAGTGTCGTGGGACACAGTTTGTGCTCTGGAGGAAGTGTGGTCAATGGGCCATTAAGTTTGGAAACAGGAGGCATCTTCTAATCTCAGCACTGCTGACAATAAATATTGGGGAATAGCTCAATGTGGGTTCATGGCAGCCAGGAGGAAACTGGGATTTGTGATCCTAGGAATGCACAGCGTTCTCAGAACGGAGGGATCGTTTGCAGGTCCCAAAGGAAATCTTTCCTTTCAGCCCTGGAAGATGAGAAACCAACTGGGAGCTCTAACAGGGGTGTAGATTGAATGGCAATTACTCGTGGGGTGGGATTTGCTTTTCCCCCGTGGAAAATAAAAGTGGTAAAATTAGAAAACAGTTCCTGACTTTTGGCAGTTTCCCGTTTAAAAACAAGGAAACAAAAACCCACGTCCAAAGGGAGATTTACACCTTCTGAAAGCCTTCAGGGTGTGCAGGGGAGCCTCCCTAGCTGGGGAGAGCAGCACAGGGATCCTTGGGAGCAGGGAGGGATATGGAATGGCTCAGTTTGGGGTCACTGGGTGTGTGAATCCCACTGAAGAGCTTTAGGGTGGCACTTTTGGGCTGGCATTTGAGGTGGTTCTGACTCCATGGAGCAGCTGCAGGTTGTCTGTGTGTGTCAGGTGGGCTGCAGGAGCCCTGGAGCCTCATCCCACCTGTCTCTCCAGGTGTCCATCCTGGCTAAGAGAATCCACACTGCACGGAAAAGAACTGCTCATTCCAACAGCTCTGTATTTCCAGTACATTATTTCTTCTTTATTCTCCACGTGGCCAAGGTCATCCTTGCAGCAAAGCTGTGAAAACTCTAATCTGGAGATCAAATGATTCATTTCTCATGTGTTTTTGTGATTTTCATCAGTTTTTCATCTCAGTGCTTCACTAAGAGGAGTGGTTTATTCCAACGTCTCCAATCAAAAGGGATTTTTTTAACCCTCACCTAAAGGTGCAAGTTGGTAGCTGGGGATTGTTTTGTAGGATAAATACATTAAAAATAAATCAAGTGAATAAAGCTGCCTAGGCTGAAACAGCTAGAATCTGAATTTTTTGGAATTTGTGTTATCAATCAGTTTTAAACAGTGTTAAACTCCATATTCCTCTTCAGAGACAACTGGGGTTTAAATGACTGTAAACAATTCAGTAGAAACACTGGACTGGAAGTTCACAATCCTAATGCTGAAAGTAATCAACAAATAATTAGTTGGAAATAGCATTTTACAAGCCAAACAAGGGCAGTAGGATTGCTACGAGTGAATCCTCCAATTTCTCTGCCTTGAAAGAAGGAAAAATGGCATTTTATGGGCAGTTCATCCATCCCCCACCTTGAAGAAATGCCAGCCTGCCCAAGGCTGGGTCCTCACTGAGCCCATCCCTTACACCACGTGGTCCAAGCTCCGGGATATCCGGATGTTCCTCTGGATTCACTGCTCCTTACTCTGTCAGGAACACTGCAGGAGGAGCATAAAAAGCTTTATATATATATATATGTATATCTTTATTTATTTATATATTTATATATGTGTATACAGAGGCACATGGGGAGTGTGGGTATGTAAGTGGACATAAAAAGAGAAAAGAAAGCTGCAGCTCCATCACTTTATGGTTATTTCTGTGAGTTATTTAACTCTCAAGGAATGCAAAGCTGCTACTCTTAAATGATGTTAAAGTCTGGTTTTGCTCAGGCCTGGCTTGGGGTCTGTGTTTCCAGCCAAGAAGTCGAGCTGGAGACGGAGCAGGAGAGTGCCCATGATGCCAACAGGTACAACAGTGCTCTACACCTCTGGCTGAGTGTGCTGAGAGGAATTAGAACACAAAAACATCCCATCCTTCCCCAAACTATCGAAACTTGTGCCCAGATAAGTGACTGAAAAGCAGCTGTGGGAAGGGGCCACCTCTTTGGTGGCTGTCCTTGCTGTCAGTCACAGCCAGCTGCAGCAGAGGTGGTTCTTAGCACCTTTATCATACACTCAGCCTTCTTCAAAGTGTGTCAAGGTTGTTTCTTATATATTTGACCTTCTCAGATTGGACCACAGCATTGAAAAAGTTTGAGAGCAGAGCTGTGATGTGTGAGCTGGGCAACTGTTCTAACAGAGTCTCCTGAACTTTGCCTGTTTTGAAAAGTTTTTGCTCAGGAAAACACTGGTGCTGATGGGAATTAAAAATCTGAAGGCAGGAGGGATTGTCTAAGTAAGGGCTAAGCTGGAGGGAAGAGCCAAAATTTGCAGGCAAAAATTTTGCTTGGCTACAGGTAATGGCATAAAGTGGGGATGTGGCACCTGGAATCCTGTCCTAGAGAAAAATACAGGACCCTGCAGAACTCCTGGGGTAGTGGAAGGCACAACACAGCCCATGGGGCAGGGCAGAGCTGCTGCTCAGTCCCAGCTTTGAGTTCTGGAAGTGGATTCCCCTTCAGAATGTTTCCATGCTCAGGAGCTGATCACAAGATTTTGGTTTGGTGGCGGCTGAAAAGATGAGGTGAACGTTTTTGAGGCAGTTCTAGAACTGGAAACAAGAGAAAGACAAAAACTGCTGTTCAAAAATAAAGGTTGTTGGCTGTTTACAGCTTCTCATGTGCACCAGGGTCACCTGCATCTGCCTGGCAGGAGGGTGAGCACTGCCTGCTGTCCCCATTCCCAAAGTGTTGTGGGAGCCTGGAGAAAGGCTGCAGCCTCCTCTGCATCTCCCACCTTCCAGGGTGGCCATACCTGGCACATGTCCTAGGAAAAGATAAACTTGGGGAACATCTTTGGCCGAGGAAAAGTCTTAGGGGGGCTGTGAGAGCTGCCTGGGGGCTGCCTGCTGATCCTTCAGGTTTTGGAACAACAAATTCACCTTCGAACTTTGAAAGCTGAGAGTGGGGTTTCAACCCAGGGTGTTTCAGGGCTTGCACGGAAAACAATTTTCTGCTCCCAGTATTGATATGTTTGGAGCTCTGTGCAAAGAGTTAAGTTATTGTATATTTTAGTTTTTTAATTGACTCCATATCTGCTGGCAGCAGAATAGACATTGATCTGTTTTTCTCCTTTGCTTTATTTAGCAAAATACAGCACAGAGTGTTTACTCTGCCTCCATACAGCATTGCTTTGTAGGGTGAAAGTGAGGGCGAGACCACAGTGAAGAATTCCCTCATTGTCAATTTTAAAGGCTTCATAATAAATGGTAGGCTTTTTTGGATGGGAATCAGAAATGTTTTCATGACAGTGTTTTGCTTAACTTTCTGTATTCAGATGGGACTTTCTAAACTCCTTTGAGTTTGCTGGTTTGATCATTTAAACATCTCCCTCTGGCCACCAACTACTCGATCAAATTACTGCAGTGGCACTGGACCTGACAGCTGCTCAGAAGGGATTTGAAAGCTCAAACTGGGGAGTGTAAACTAAAATTTAGTGGCAACAGGCATCATTCCCCTGTGACAGCATCCAGGCTGCCTTTCAGTGGGAGAGGGTGAGGAACCGGACCCGTAATTCCTCATGGAGAGGGGCAGGACTGTCTCTCCACTGGAGTTTTGACTAAGAACTGGAGCATTTGAGTCCATCTTTGGAAGGAACTGTAAAGGAATTGATGCCCAGAACTGAGCTAGTCCATATATTCCATGATTTGCATTGAGCCAGGCCAAAACCATTAATTAGTGGCACTTGGTTCCTTGTGACTTTCCCTTTCCAACACAATTCCGGGAGCTGGGAAGCTGTGTCCTCCCAGGACCCTCAGCAAGAGCTTCCTGGTCCCTGTAAAGGAGCAATGCTTTGTGTTGCAGAGGGAGCACAACAGGATTATCTTGATGTTTTCCACATTCCCCTGGCCTTGAGACCCTGTTGGTTCACCGGTCACTCCGAGCTCCAGCTTTGCCAGCAGCCCTTTCAAGGGTTACTCTTGCTTTTCTCTGAAAACTCTCCAGGCCCTGTGTTTGTTTTTCCTCTTGCTGTATTTTTATTTTTTTTTCAGTGGAGTGCTTTGTTCCTGGAGGTCTCCCTGCCTGGTGCAGCCTCCCCTGTGAGCGTTGCACTCAAACAGCTCGTGCTGGATTGCCCAGAGCTGGGCTTTGGCACACACACATCTCCCCCCACACAGCACCACTGCTCAGGAGAAGGGCCTGAGGAGGGAAAAGCTTGGAGTCAAGGAACCCTCTGGAAGGCATTTGTGTTTTCCTCCCCTGTAACAGCACAAAGCAAGTGTGATCTTTGTGATGGACGAGCAGCTGAGGTATTGATGCCTTTTTCCATGCAGTCAGTCCTGAGTTCATGGTCCCCTCCAATGACCACTCGTTGTAATGCACATTTCTTTCACTTCTTTTTAAATGGCAAAAAGTTCCTTTGAAAAGGAAACTTTGTTACCCTTAATGCAATGCAAACCACCCACGGAGCCTGTGCTCCAATCCCGGGATTGCTGAGCTCCCTGTGTTTATTTTCTCCGGGATCACTCACAGTCCCAGGACTATTTTGCTTGCGCTGCTGAAAGATGTCCTGGAGATCTGTTTTATCATCTCAGCACCACAAACTGCTTTCATTCTTTCAGTCCTCTTCCAGGATATCACAGGAGTGGCAGGACGTGTCCTGCATAGGGGAATTTTGATGAGGCAGAGCTTCACTTGGGAGGTTTGGTGTACTCCCAGTGGTACTGGCTGAGTAACCCTGGGGTGGGCTGAGCCCATCACCCATTTATGGCATTTAACCATTACCTTGGACCACACCTTGCTGAAGAACCATTTTTGCTGGTTCTCCCTGTTCCTGGTGGTTTGGGAATTCTGCTCTACTGTTCCATTTTCAGCTTGAACCATGTGGGCTGGGGCAGGCAAATATCTTCAGTGTCAAAAAACTTACTGGTTCCACCTCAAGGAACTGCCGTTATCACAGTGTGTTTGTGTCAGCCTGCTGGCCATCATCCTCCAGAAGAATCCCGTGGGGTTATCCAGCTGCTTCAGAACCTGAAATATAGGTTTAATATCCTTCCCCCACCTCCCCCTTCCTCGTGGCAGTGGGTCTGGGGTTTCCTTCCCTTCCCAAGAAGCTTTGGGGAAGAGGGTGATCAGCACTAATCAAAGTCCCAACATTTGTGTTGTTCAGCCAGGATTCTTTGCTTTGTATCTTTTCCTCACCCCATGAGACGTGTTTTTCTCTCCTCGCTGTATAAGAGTGTTTTCCCTTCCCTGGCATAGAAATAATATACTCAAACATGCTTCAGTACAGGAAATCCTATATCCAGCACGGGGAGGAAAGGCCTTAATCAGTCCAAATTCCATTGTGTTTATATCAATCCTGACCCTTGGTGCCATTGGGACAAAGCTTTCCAGCCTGGGCCCCAGGCACTGGTTGGTGTTGCCGGTTCACAGCGATGTCACTGCCAGCCCACAAGGCCCATATATGCCAGATTCCTGCTCCCCAAGTTATGTTTTATGGATGCTGCCTGGCCTTTCCAGGGGAGGGGCTGAGATAAGGGGCAAGTAGGCAGGGAGCTGCTCTTAATTGCAAGCTTTTCCCTTCTTTGGAGGATGGGTTAATCCCCCAGTATTTCCTCAGTATGAAAGGCTTTCAAAAGAGAAAAGGGGGTGATTCAGGAGGATTTGTGATCTATTTTACAATCCCTATCTCTATTTTCTAGTTCAAGCTGGCTGCATCATCACTTTATAATGATGGTCTGGTCTAGAGGGAAGGAGCCCAGTGAGGTGCTGGTCCTCCCCGAGGTCTCAAAGATGAGAGAGCATGTCAAGAGCAAATATCCATGGTGTGAGCATTTAAATCAGCAGGAAAATTTTCAGCCAGTCTGTCCCATTAGGGGAAGCTTTAAAGAGAGGATTGACTCTCCACAGAAGGAGCCCTGCACACACAAACCTTCCAGCAGCACCTTCCTTTGGCTGTCAAAGTGCTTTTTATCAGGCCTTGAATTAAACCACTGTGCAATTATTTGAAGGCATGACTTCCAGGAGACATCCAAAACATAATTAATGGCAGCCCAATGCATTCTCTGGGTGGGCAGGGAGAGACTCTCCCTGCTGGACCTTAAAGCAGCAGCTCTGTGGAACTCACCCAGGGCTGTCCCAGCAGCACGTGCCCAACAAACTGGGCCAGGCTGGGCAGGGGGCTGAGGCCTGTGTGTGGCCCCTCTGGCTCTCTGGGAGATGGGAAAGGTGGCCAAGGGCCATGTCTGAGGAGCAGGATGAGAGTTGGCTCTGCCCTGTCTCCAGCCTGCTGCTGGGAGTGGGGCTGGAGCAGCTCCCTGTGGGGTCTGTGGGCAGCGAGCAGAGGCCTCTGCCTTATTTTCCCCTCCTTTCTTCCTCCAGCTCTTTCCCCAGACCAGCAGCTCCCCAGGGCTCCTTTCTGGCTGTGGGGAGAGCAGGCTCAACCCAGCACAGCACGAGGCTCTTCTTCTCCCTCCTTCCCTGGCTGCTGCCCGTCCATCCCTGTCCTTCCTTATCTCCTGCCCGTCCCTCTCCTTCCCTGGCTCCTGCCCATCCCTCTCCATGACCCCACCGTGGCTCTGGCCAAAACACTTCCTGCAGGTTCCATATATTGCTGGTTTTATTAAAGGAAAGGCTTTAATAAACCAATGATGGTCCCACTGGGGTTGTCCCATCCCTCACCCCAGGACCTGCCAGTAGCTTTTATTTGGGAGCAGCCGTTGTTCCTTCCCTGCACGTTCCCATCATTCCCACACGTGGCATCTGAGGACACTCTTTCCTTGTTTAACATTTTCATCTTGTAGGTAACAAAGCAAAACAAGCCATTTCACCAGCACTTTCGTGAGTGTTTAATTAAAGCCGTGCATTTCTGACAGGAAACGGGAGCCAATATTTGACCCCTGCAGTGTTTATACAACTGATATATCACTTTTTCTTACCTCATCCCATGTTTGTGTACAAGATCCTCTGTCAGTACGTTCCCCACACGATGCAACACTTTGTTATGCGATAGACATTTAAAATAACAAACTATTTGTTTCCTAGTCAGGGGTATCTGCTGTAATGCTTGGCCTGGGAGCTGGGCTGGCCGGGCTCTGTGAGATGCACATGGCACCGCTTCAGGTACCGCTATTATTGTTATTATTTTTTTGCCAAATAACCAAATTAACATTGAGTAGTTTGGCTGGATGCTGAAAAAATTCACTTTTGGAAGTGAATTAGGTTTTGTTTTTTTTATTTTATTTTTTTTTTCTTTCCAAGTCCTGGCATCAGTTACAAGGGCCTGAACGTTGGAAGGAATAGGTTTGGATGCTCTTCAAAGGGCTCTGCTGTGGTTCTGCCGTTTGTAACTTTTTACCTTGCTGTTCTTTCTCCCCACCTCTTCCCAGGGGAGCTGAAGGTAAATGATTGATACTCTGCTTCTCCTGCTCACTCTCTTTTTTTTCCAATCCCTTTTGGCTCCGCTGCTCCGATGGAGAAATATTTACCAAAAGGAAAATGGCAGGGGCGGGGGAACGGAGAGGGAAAAAAAAAAGGGGATTGAGAAATAAAATATAAACACTCAGCAGCCCAGGATGGTGACTTTGTTGGGGAAAGAGGCCGAATTGTTTGTAGAACCTAATGAGATTTAGGATTAGATTTCCTGTATCAGTGGGCAGCCGCTGGGGAAAAGTAAATTCCCTGCACTTAATACACTTTTCAGGAGAGGCATTTGTCTTCTGGGCTTTGCAGAGGGCTGGACCTAAAGGGTCCCAGCCTTGGGAGGTGCCTGCCCCACAAAGAAATCTCAACAGAAAAAGAAGACAAAAAGGCTGGGGAAGGAAACAGGAGTGTGGAGGAATAGCACGATGCAAAGGGGGGCTAAAGGTGCTCGCTGGAAAACACTTAGAGATGGGCTGAAATTTAGTCTGTTTATGGTTGTATTGGTCACACTTTTTGTGCCTGAGGGACTGAATGTCATGGGAATTTTTTTCAGTGCCTGGAAGGTGACTTTGGAGGTACACAGTTAAATTTTGCTTTTTTGTTTTTTTTTGGTTTTTTTGTTACAGTTTAATTTTGCTTTTTTTTTTTATCTGACAGGTGTTAATTTTTTAGCTCAGATAAAATATCCAGATTTATAGCTGTTCTAGAGCTCTCTTGCATGGACCAAAGCATTCAGAATTGACAGGACATCTCACCTCATGCAGTTTTCACTTCAGTTGTCTTGTACCACATCCTGACTCTGGGTAGATTCATTCCACCCATTTCTAGGTGAAGAAACTTCAGTGTTTACATTTGGTGTGAACTTTGGGTGGAAATTTGTGTGCTGTTTCCTCTTTTCCTGGTTTGTACTGATTGGCAGTCTCAGAGAATGTTCTAGAAATTAATTTATAGGCTGGGAGTTGATCTGGAAGAGAAGGGTGTGCATCCCTGGTGGAGCTCTCCTGAGGGCTGCATCCACACCAACTTCCACCTCAGCTCAGCCAAGGTGAGTTGTGCAGATTCCCTGCAAGGCTGAGCAAGGACAACACCCCAGGGGGGTTTTAATTCTTCAAAATTAGGCTTTTCCCATCCGGGCCGGTGGCTTTGGAGGGTACCTGAGCCAGCCTGACCTGTCAGTGGAAACCAGGTGGCTGTGGATCCTGCTTCCCTCAGTGGGTCCTTGCAAGACAAACCCCGAGTCACTCTGACTCGTTTTTTTGTCGTTGTACCAATCTGTGGATTTTTTCCTTCCCTCCTCCCGAGCCACATCTCACACTCCCGCGTCCCGACGTCAGGGAAGGTTCTGCTTTTCACATCAGCCCTGGAGAAAAGTCTCGCCAGATCAATTTTGGCAGCTGCCAGCAGCCCAAGGTGCAGGAAACTCTGCCTTTCAGGAGGCCTGGCTCCATGAAATGTCACCTCTGACGCTGGGGTGGGGGCAGAAGGTGCAGCAGGACTGGGACAGGCCTGGTGACACCGGGGTTGTCCCTTGGCAGCTGGAGGTGGCCCCTCTTGCCCAGCACGGTGCTGATGTGTTCACACCTGTGGCACAGGGACTGATGTTGGATTCCTGGGGTGAAGTTTCTTCCCCTCTGCCCCTGCCTGGCTCTCTTGGCCAGCCTCTGCCAGAGGAAGTCCCAGGATTTCTCTTGGAGCCATGTCTGGTTTTCCATATGCGACCGGAGTCAGCTGGCTTGGAAAAGGATCTGTCTTGCATCATCCAGTGGGCTAAGGAGGCAAATATTCCCACTCCATCCCTGAGGTGAAGGAGCTCTGAGAGCAGGGGATGCAGCTTCTGGGCCGAAGGAATGACACCCCACCCTTAGCACAGGCCTTGCTAAGAACATGCCCATATATAATCCCCAGGCCACTGTAATTCCATTGCTCTAAAAATGTCCTCAATGCCTTGTTTGTTTTTTTAAGCTAACCTCTGTTTCCCTTTGTGATACAGATCCCTTTTCAAACAATCCTCCCCCCTGCCAAAATAAAATTCTCCCCGAGACTCAGGAATATTTTTTAATATATAGGCATAAAACAAATTTCCTTCCCCAACCGTTCGTGGGGTTTTTCAAATCATTAAGGGAGTTTCCTCATTCTGTGATGTCAAGAGTCACCCAGATCAAAGCCTTTACTGATATTACAATTAAGCACTGCACCATTAAATTCACTTTCCACACTGTAATTTTTATAATAGGTCGGGAAGGAGCTTCATGGTTTGATTTTGTTCCAGCCGTGGCGCCAGATTCTGATTTCTCATTAGCTCTGACACTGTGGTTTGGGAAATCCTGGAGTTAACAAGGAGCCTGAATGAATATTGGACTGGCATCTGTCCAGCTGAGTGGTGTTCAGTGGACTTGCTGCAGTGGGATGTCAGGGAAATGATACGGTCCAGGGGAAGGAGCAGCTTCTCCCAGAACACATTCCTGGGTGACCCAAGGTTGTGCAGAGCAGATCCAAGCTCAGTTCTTCATCCCTGCACTGGCAATATGACATAGAGAGACTCAGCTTGAGGGGAGACAAAGGCTGAAAATGGATCTTGCAGCAAAGGCTGAGAAGGAAAGGAAAGAGGGACATCTCTCTTCCTTGAGGGATATCGGGATATCTCCCATTGCCTTCCATGCAGATGCCTGGGAGGGCTCTCAGAGGGGAAGAAGGTCACTGGACTGCCCTAGATTTAAAAATATAATGTAGGTGTTTGCTCTTCTTGCTGTGTGGGGAGGAATGAAAGGGAAGCAGCATCCATGTGCTCCCCATTCCCATCAATGGGAACTGCATGAGGGCAGGCAGCTGGAGCCTGGGGTTTTTTGAGCTGTGAACCTGCAAGGACCTGGAGTTTTGCTGGCAGTTGGTACCAACCTCGCTGAGGATCAGCATCCAGCCCTCCAGAGGAGAATGTATCCCTGGAGAGCTCCTGGTCTGGAATGTGGGCTGCAGGGCTCCCTGCACAGCACAACAGCTCACTCAGGGTGGGTGTTTCTGGAAAACCATTCCAGCAAATGTCAGAAAAGCTGATCCAAAGCGAGCGTTTTCAGGCAAATATTTGGAGCTCCATAAGCCACACTTGTGCCTCAGCCCTGCTGGGTAATTTGGAACAGATGACGTTTATTACCTGAGTTTCTGTGGAGACCCAGATTTGGGAGGAAAGGGGGGAAATATTTGACAAGTTGGGAGCCAGTGGGAAATTTATACAAACTCGTCCTAAACCTGCAGCAAACACCACCACCTCATCTAAGACCTTCTGCTGAGCCAGGACTAGGACTTGGTCCTGCCCCAAGGAGATTTACTGCCTGAGCATTCTGGGCTTTGGTTCCAAACTGAGCTCTGAGCTCTGAGTCCTGCATGTATTTAAAAAAAAAAATGTCTAATGTGTTTTTCCTGGAGATTTTTCCTCCCTGAGCATCCCCATTCCAGGTGCAATTTCACACCGTGGCCAGGCAGCTTCAGGGGCTGCCACTGAGTTGGGGTGGTGACAGGTGAGAGCTGGGACAGCATCACTCCAGTACCTGTCACCTCCCCACCCCGGTGCTGACACCCCAGGGGGTGGAAGGGCCGTGCTGGGATGCAGGTGAGGCTACAGGGACTGCAATTCCTCACACCAGCAGCCACCAGAGGTGCTTGGAGTTGTCACAAAGGGGGCAGGACAGTCACCTGCCAGTTTTACAGGTTTTTTTGGATTAGGATGCAGACTCAGGAGCCTTCAGAAAGAAAACATAGTGACAACTCCAAAGACTCAGACCTTGAGGAATCATCTGTTTCCCCTCATGGGCCACTTTTGGCCCTTCACACCTGGTCCATGAGACAAGGTGTGGGGTCTTGGCTCAGAGCTGAGATTCTTCTCCATAGTGGGCAGAACCAGGCCCTGGATCTGTGACACTGGAAATCTGGGCCCTGCTTTGAAGCAGTTTGAAGCCACCTCTGCTGTAAAACACTTCAGGGACTCCAACTCATGACACTGCAAATGAAATCAGGCTTTTGTTACACATCCCGAGTTCCTAAACCAAAAAAGGAGATACAGCCATACCTTGGATGAGCCACCTTTGGCAGGCATAACGTGGATAATAGTCTTAATTCAGTTTTGGTGATACTCTGGAAGACTTAATAATCCCAGTGTAATTTAGTGTGAGCAGCTCCTGAGCACAAGACAGAGCTTGTCCCGGACGCGGGTCACGCTGACCGGCTGCGGCAGGAGAGGAGGATCCACGTGTGAGGAGCAGCTCCCACTGTGCCCCAGGAGCCCCAGGAGCCCCAGGAGTGAGGCAGGGGGTGAGAGAATGTGTCTCATGGAGGATACACACGCCTGGACACGTGGCCACGTCCACTGCTCTCCTCTCCAGCCCTGTCTCTTTGAGAGAAGAGGAAGCGTCGAGCAGCTGGTGGATGTTGGGAACTCCACTGCTGACACACAGCCCTTGGTGCAGCACTTTCTCAGGGTTGTTCCCACAGGGCCCCTGCCTCCTGTCATTTCCCTCATCCCTGACAGTATGGGGTTCCTCTGCTGGGGCTCTCCCCGATTGCTGAGCACAGAGCAAAGTTCAAAGCAGGAGCCCGACGATAAATTTTCCACCCAGAGTCCAAATTTCTGCTTGGCCAGGGGCCCAGTGCCAAGGTGTGGCATTGCTGGGTTTGCTCTTCAGCAGCAGCAGATTTTTCTCAAATGCTCCTGAGAAACCTCAGCAGGTTCATTATCACATCCAAGACGATCTTCCTGCAGCAGGAAGCAGAAGTGGTGGCTCCTCGAGCTGTCTAGGAAGAGGTTTTCTCTGGAATACTCTGCCTTTGCTGCTGCTCTTTGCTTTTCCTTGGGGCTCATTTGGCAGCTGGTTTAAATTAGAGGCATCCCAGTGCCTGGTTTAACGTGGCACAGGACAGAGCCTGTTACTGAGCCCCCTCTGTGCCCCCTGGGATCAGTCCTGGCTTGTGCTTTGGGAGCAGGGGGTGATGTCCCTGTTTCAGGTACAGCAAGGTGAAACAAGGGTGGTTCAGGCTGTTGCATTCATGGTACCTCTGAGGAGCTGAAATACATCCCAGGCTCAACAGCTCACACACCAGCACTTCAAACAAAAACTCTATTTTTCACATCTTTTAACAGAAATCCCCTGGAAACTGCAGAACTGCCTTCTATCCTATCTTTTTTTTTCTTTTTTTTTTCCCCCTGCACATTCCTGCAAAAAGCAGGATGAAACTCCCTCTGTTTTAGGCAAAATATTTTGCAATTTTCCAACGACCTTGCCAATAAGAACATGATTCCCCATATATCATGGGAAATGCCTGCTTTCTCCCAGGGCTGTAACGTTAAACTATCACCAGCAAAGGATTCTGCTGGCTGCAAGTTTGGCAGGAACACTGAGATCCTCTGGTTTGGTACGTTACATGAACTGTGGGCTGGAGAATGCCAGAAACTTCACCCCATTTTAAACGAGCTCCATTTTTTAAAGTAAATCAGCGTATAAATTGCGTGTGTTTCTTCCAGAAAATCAGCGGCTCAGCCCCTGCCCCGAGTTTACATCATTGCCCTTTTTATAAGAGGAATCAATCTCGAGTTAACGGTTGAATTGCTTCATCATCTCATCAAACACTTGGGTTGAGGTCCAAGGGATGGTCCAGTGACCATTTTGCAACTAAGTGTTAATATTCTCCTGACCAGACGTGTCCCTCTCCCTGGCTGGGTGGTGGGATGTGCCTGCCAGGAGCGATTCATTATGGATGAGGAATGGCTTGTGGTTAAAGTGCTGGCCTGTGTTGTGGGAGATCTGAGTTCAGGCCCAGATTCTCCCTCCATTTCCCCCTGTGACTCTGCTATGAGCAAGTTGTTTAATCTTTCAGTGCCTCAATTCTCTCTCGGTGAAATGGGAATAATCCCATTTCCTTTCTTCCACCCTTCACTTCTACAGTGTTTGTTTTCACTCTTGCCTGTTTATCACATCTGTAAGACACTCACAGGAGTGTTAAAACACTATAAACCCGTGAATAATAATTGTAGTTTTTCCCTGATTTTTTCCTATTCCTGTTTTAAGTAGAGGAAGACAAGGAAAGCTTGATGGCAGTGCTGTCTGTTTATATGCAATGACCTACTTGTCCCAGAAAGCAGCATGGCCAAGAAATTGAAACAAGATCTTGTGAAGTGCCATTGCAAATAAATCTGCTCCACTTCCCTTCTGTCAAGGCATCTCACGCTAGGGAAGGCCACTGGGAGTCATTAATTGTATAATGGATATACTGGATTCTTTAAAAGGGCTGTTTTCCCAAAGATTAAAGCAATTATGAGCAAAGTGGTTTGAAAAAGAAAAAAAAAAAAACTCCCTAAAGCAAACAGTGTGAATGATAACGGGGAGTGGTTTAGGGAAACTTCAGCAGATGCTGTAGGAGTCAGAGTTTTGCAGTTGTGGAAGAGGATTTTGTCAGTGTGACCCAAACAACCCCTTCCCCTCCCTCAGCCCAGCAGGGAAGGGAACTGGGAGCTGCTGGGTGAACATGCCCAGGAAAACATGCACTTGTACGTGTGTGAATGTGCAGGAATGACATTAGAGGGAAAATAGGAGACTGATAATGAGGCTGGAAATGACTGGTATTTATGAGATAAAGGTTGCTGATGAAGGAAGATAAGGAAAATCATTAAAAGCTGTTGCTGGGGCAGAACTGGCCACAGCAACACAGAGCAGGCAGGAGAGTGTGCAAAAACAGCAGCAAAAATTCCCTGTGAACTGCCTCTGTGGACACTGTTCCCCACCAGCCTCCATGGACTTGATCCATGGAATTAACTTAGTGGGAGTCCCAGCTCAGGTTGGGGGTCACCATCAAAGCATGCTGGGATGTGATGGAGACACATTTCCTTGATTTCCTCAGGAAGCTTTGGCAGTGACAGCACTGACACTGGGACTGATGATCCCATGGAACACATTCCCTGTGTAATACATTCCCAGTGGAACACATTCCCTGCCCAGCCTGGCTGGGAAGGGTCAAACACAGCATCCCCTCTGCCACAGTGGCCATGCCAGGGAGGTTCCTTCCTCCCATCCCAACACCTGGATTTATAACAGGTGGTGTCTGAGTGGCTGAGGCTTCTCATTCCCACACAAGCAAGGGATTTTCAAGCAGAAGTATTTCAAGCTAAGAGCTTAACTTTTAATGGCAGTTCTTCTTTGCCCCCATCCAGTCTCCAGAAATAGTGGAGAGTAAGGGAGTTGTAACTTCCATGGACTCCTTGCAGGAGTACTTGGCATTTTAATGAAGGTATTGACACGTGGAAGATGCCTTTAATCAGTCTAAAACTGACTTGGGCAAACAGCACAGCTTCACAAGAAGCACCAGCTAAGCTTCAGTTACTACTGAGCAGATCTGGAAAATGAATTAAAATCAAAATAACACCATCATGTCAGTTCAAAGAAAAAATTTAACTTGGAAGCTCTGTAACAGTTCCACGTGTTCACCTGGACATCGGTTCAATTTGATAGTTTGGTTTATATGAATAATTTCTTCGTGTTCATTCATCTTCATTTCTTTTATTTAAAGATATCTTCATTTCTTTTATTTAAAGATATGGCTTCTGAATCCCATATCTGTGAAGGGCAGAGCCTTAAATTCCTGCCATAAACAAGTGGATACTCCCTTTAGAAGCACAACAGCATGAAGTGCATTTGCTTGAAAGCAAGAACCAGTGCCCTGATAGTGCAGGGATATAAAACAATCCTTAACCTGAAGAACCTGTGCCTCTGCACATGATCTGTTCGTTCTTTCTTGAAACACAGCACAGAAGTTATAATTAGCTTTTGCACAAGTGTTTTGCAGGAGCAAAGCCTTTCATCCTGCCTGGATGCCTTTGGAGTCACGGCAGCGAAACTGCGGAGCTTGGGATGGACCCGCAGAGCAGATCCCAGTGTGCGTCTGTACAGGAATTCCTGAGGGAGCTTGGGGTGATCTAACAGCTCTGACATGGTGTTTGTGTGCTGTGTGGCTGCAGCACTGCTGAGAAGGGTGGTTCCTGCTCCTCCTCATCCCCGTTCCTCTCCTGTGCTGACATCACCGCTTTATCCGTTCAGTTATTTTTCACTGGGTCGGTTCCCTGGGCTGGATCCCGGCTCAGCCACAGGACTGGAGGTCTGGCACGGGGCAGGCAGCAAGAGCAAGCAGGGCTGGAGGAGGACACGGTGCCAACAGTGACTTATGCTGGAATTAATGACCCTGTAATTGCATCGTGGTGTTTTCTACAAGTCTTCTCCACCCCTTTGTAAAAGTTGAAAATAGGGTGGAAGGCAGAGAGCAGAAAGGTTGGCTGCAGAGTTTAGTCTGGGTCCTGTATTTACAGGTCCCAGTGATAAATGATGTTTGATGCAGAGATAAGCACCAGTGTTTTATGGCCAGGTGAGGGTTGGGGCAGCACAAATCACACGCTGAGAATTTCCATCTCTTTTGTTCCTGTTGAATTTGAAAAAGCAATAATAGGCATGAAATTTTTTATCTTGAGGTCTTGTTCTTCTGGCCCTCCAAACTGTGTTCTCCTGACCCTCCAAACCTTGTCCTTCTGACCCTCCAAACCCTCACTACAACCAGCCCTTCAGAGGTGGAGAACTCCCTGTCTCACCAGAGCTGCTGTTACCTCTTTGGGGGGCATTGGTTCCATCTGAGGGCTCCCAGAGTAGAGTGCACTCATATTTCACACCTTTAATGCAGAAATCATCCAAGGAGAAAAATAATTTAAGGCTTAGATTGCACATCATTGATAATTCATCAACCTCAGCTGGTTTCTTCTTTTTATCTTGCTCCCATACGCAGTGTCCATGTCTCGAAGAGCGATGCTCTGTGCTTGTGTGTTCACAAGCTGTATCTTTGCATTTTGGGGGATTTCCTTTATTTTTTGTGGCCATTGCAGCTGGGGGTGTGCAAATGGATGCTCAGCACCCAGGCACGTGCTTGTTTTCTGT
This sequence comes from Manacus vitellinus, assembly GCF_001715985.3. Lineage (NCBI taxonomy): Eukaryota > Metazoa > Chordata > Aves > Passeriformes > Pipridae > Manacus > Manacus vitellinus. Next base: position 2,048,261 of record NW_021939189.1, on the reverse strand, counting down.
TACATCCAAACCTGAGCTGCCTTAAAATGTGATTTTTTTCCTGCAAAGTCAAGTGCTTGGACGTTCAGAGCTGTCACAGTTGACCTTCAGCTGACCCCTGGGCACATGTACTGTGTTATCTGTCTTTAAAGACAGGTTACCAGGGGGGTTATTCCTTTGTTTTAACCCTTTTCCTCTGAAGTTGCTGAACCATTTGGTTAGGAAGAAAAAAAAAATCAGTATTTAGCATGGAAAGCTTCAGGAGAAGTGGTTAAAGTTTGGCAGTTACAGGAAATAGTAGATAGAGTTTCTTCCTGGCAAACCTGGGCAATCTTGATAAAAAGAAGGGTTGCAACCTGTGTGTGAGTTAATAGCTCCTCCACAATTGTTCATTCCCAAATAAAAGCAAGGCTGAGACCACTATTTATTCAATAAACAGGATACATTTGATTAACCAGAGAAACAATTTGGCAGAACTGTGATTTATGTCAAAAGTTATTGAAAGCGCAGCTAAATTTAAATTAAAAAGGTCACATCACCACCACGGCTCCTATTTTTCTGTAGCCTCGTTTTGAAAACCATTAGCAGTAATAAACTTTCCTCCCATAAAATTTCTGCCATTTTAATTTCCAATTAGAACTTGCAAAAGATATATATGTGGCAGTAAAAGTAAAGAAATTAAGTCTCAGCCCATGCTGCAGCCTGACACAATGATGCCCCAATGCTCATAAATCAGATTCTGTTTGTTGTGAACCTCTTAAATCCACACTGGTAAGAGGTGTAGAGGTATTTGTCTCCCATGAAAACATTCTCCCACACCCTTTGTAATTAAAAGTAATCTTAAATTTCATCTAGTTCCATGAGAAAGAGCTTTCATACAGTAATTTGAGTTGGACTCCAGAACGATGGAATGCGAGTTGAAAGCTTAATGAATTTACTCTATAAATCTTATTCTCTGTTTTTCTTGTCAGTTGTATCAGGGCATTACACATATTTTTCCTTACATTGCTGGCTGGGGAATTTTTTTTAAGAGAACCTCAGTGCCCGTTTTTCTGTGGAGCCGAAATTCAGGTTATTAGTGGTGCGGCCTGATTGCTGCTTTTGGGGATCAGGGCTGGATGCCATTCTTCCCATGGAACAAGACTGGGAAAGCTCCTCTTGGTTAAGTGATTTCAGGAGTGTTGTTTTAGTTTATTGGCTCTGCAGTGTGGTAGCACAGCAGAGCCTTGCTCGTGCTTTCAGGGCTCTTATTTATCCAGTGGGATTTGCTCAACACGGGCCTTGAGCTCCTCCAGCTTCTACAAAAGGCTGGAGAATGGAAACCTGCTAAGAAGGAGTTGCTGGATATTTGTATTTTTTGCAGTGCAACTGCTCCTGGGAATCAGGATTGAACTCAGTGGTGCTGGAGGTGAGGAATGGTCTCTGTCCAGGGCAAAATGCACCCGGAGCCACGAGCAGGACTCTATTTGACAAGGGATGGAGTGACAGGACAGGGGGACAGAGGGCAGGGCTAGATGGGATATTGGGAAGGAATCCTTCCCTGGGAGGTGGGGAGGCCCTGGCACAGGTTGCCCAGAGAAGCTGTGGCTGCCCCTGGATCCCTGGAAGTGTCCAAGGCCAGGTTGGAGCAACCTGGGACAGTGGAAGGTGTCCCTGCCCGTGGCAGGGGTGGCACAAGATGGGCTTTAAGGTGCCTTCCAACCCAAACCATCTTGTGATTCTTTAGGGCTCAGACTTGCCATGTGCTTTTCTTTAAGGCTTTCATTATTGCTGTTCAAGTTGCCCTCACGTGTTTCCTTCCAGGTGCACTGAAATTGGGATTAAAATGAGTAAAGGAACAATGGGAACGGCGACAGAGCAGAGTGGGGAAGGGGAGCAGAGGGGTGAGGACAAGGAGAAGGTGGGAAAGATTGCCAAAGGAGTTTGGCAATTAAGACTTTGGAGTGACCTCACCATTCTCCCACGCAGAACAATTTTGTGAAAGGAGACAGATTTATAAGGATTATGGGAAAGTTTATTCTGTGCTACCTACTGCGTTTTGTTCTGTGCATGTGTATAAACAGAGCTGAGGTTTCCTTAAACATCTTTACACAACATAATTCAGCAGTGTCCAGAAAGATTAAAAGTGATCAGGGGGACTTTGTGTAAATAAAAGAAAATGTTAGAGGAAAGGGGGATGAGCGGGGAAAGGCAGTTCCTGATGTGGAGGGGGAAGGAGGGAATGCTGCTCCCTCTCATCCCAGAGTGTTACAGGGAATACAGACGAGTTCAGATCCTCTCTGTGGAAGAATGAAGGACAGATCTGAGTTTCCTGTTACCAGAGCCCATCCCTTTTCTGGTGGTGTCTGCAGGAGTGAGAAGTGAGGGTAAAAACTCACCTTTCCGGCAGCAGCACGAACCATTTGTACCAGCACAGGTACCTCCTATTAAGTCAAAAATAGAAGCTGAGGTTGAGCTTTCCATCACCTCAGCTGCTTCTTGGCTTTTTTAGGGTCAAAACACAAAACATTAATTCATAATACATTGAATTCCCCCATGCTGCTGGCTAAAGCAACTAGAAATGGCTCTTTTATGTCGGCAGCTTACAGGAGCAACTCCAAGCTTTGCAGTTTTTAATAATAAAAAATGATCATAAGTGATCAAAAGAGAAACATCCAAACACACAATCATAAAGGGCAATTGTGTGTTTAAACAGAGACAGCCCCTGTTTGGTGCTGGCCTTTGGTGGGATCTCTCTTTGCTCCTTCAGCTTCGCTGCTCCCGAGGAGACGCACACGGATCGACGTCGTGATTTTCCTCATTCCTCTCTCAGTGTGAAGAGCACAGTCTGTCACCTGTCAACGCTGTCTTTATTATTTTGGAGAAAACAGGGGGGAAAAAAAGAGTGCCTTGGGGTGTTTCCTTATGAGTAGATTCTGCAGTGTGGTCTCTGCAGCCAAAAAATATCAGAATTTCACAGTTGGTTTTTTTGCCGCTACTTTCCCTATGCCATGTACAACAACCTGCCTTTCAGGGGGAAGAGGAACTGGCTGGGATGACCCCCTTTGCCTCAGGTCCCAGCTCTCTGTGCCTCACAGGCTCAGTGCAGGGCTTATGCCAGAGTCACCATCCCTGGAAGTGTTCAAAATCCAAGGAGGCTCAACCCTTCGGGATGTGGTTTAGTGAGCGTTGGGATATTGGTCAAAACTTGGACTTTAGTGACCTTGGGGGTCTTTTCCAACCTCAATTATTTCATGATTCTTCAGGTTTAGGCTTGTGCAGATCTGCCCCCTCACAAATAAAGTGATAGAACCCCCCACCTGTGCTGGGCAGGTCTGGAAGAGCTGGAAGGGCTCTTGGGAACTCACCTGCTTTGGCAGGAAGTTCTTTGAGATGTTTTTGCCACATCCAGGCCATCAGTGTTCGCTGAATTCAGTGATCTGGCAGCTCAGATTGCTGCCACTGGGAAGACTGGGATGCATTTTCAGTCTGTGGGCAGGAACTTCACCAAATAACTGGTTCTTTTGAACCTGAAGATCCCTGTACCCCAAATATAGGAAAGTGGAATTGAGACAATTGCTTTTCCCAGATGTTTTGCTCTGTCAAGCTAAATTTTCCTCCTTTTTCATCCGAAAAGGGTGGCAAGCTGCACTTAAACACTGGTGAGACCAAGCAACCCATTTCATAGACTGAAGTCCACTCAGATGACCAACAGCTCCATCTATCCCATAAATAACTTCAGCCCAAACCCACTATTTAGGTTTCTTTGTGGAAAGAAGAAAAACAGCAGCAAATTGTGCTGATTAATGCAGACATCACATGGAGGGCGATGGGGATAAAGGGCTCTTCATTTTTGACAGGTGCATTGTGCATTCTGGGCTCCCAGCCAGGGCACATTGTCATCAAATGTTAATCAAATCTGCAAATAATATACAAAGTATTAAATTGTGCTTATTCTCGGTGTAATTTGAGAGCCAAGTTTATCAAGCCTTGCCATACGTTAGGATGCCTTAAAATGAAGGAAATCAGGGGTCTGAGGCAGATAAAGAGATTGGGACAACAAAGGGCATTCAGTGACCCTGGCTCAGGGGCTGAAGTGTTTAAAACCTCAGCATTTGTCTTCAGAAGTTGTTCTGATGGAAACAAGTAAAGGCACAAGTAAAGGGCAGCAGGCTGGGATGAGAAGATCTGGGATCTCCCTGCAGCTGCACACTTAAAATAGTAATTCTCAGTCTTTTTCTGTGCCCTCCCTCACAAGGACTGAGGCTGCAGGTCCCACCCCCCAGGCATTTATGTCTGCACCTGAGAAAAGCACGTGTGTTGTGATCAGAAACTCAGTGTTCAGGCTGGAGGGGTTTCTGCTTTGTGTGCTCCTGACTGCTCACCCTCCTTCCTGCCAGGATCCTACTCCAGTGCTTTGGGATACTCCTCATCTGCCCCTTGGAGATCCATGGTGTCCTCAATGTTTGTGTCTGAGCGAGGGTATTCACAAAGCTACTGGATCTTCTGGCTTTGGAAACTCTGCTTTAATAATTATTAATTATTCTTTAAATTAAATGTTCTTTAAGAAGTGTTAAATTCAATTAAGAAATAGTCAGAATTAAATAGAGTGGGAAAATGAAATCCAGAGGGCAAAGATGCTGTGGATCAACCTGCCAACCACAGGAGGCGTTTCTTCCTGGTCCTCTTGTGCTGGGATAACATTTTGAGTCCTGAATAGCAGTGTCAGCACCTCTGAGCTGCTCAATGTCCTTCTCAGCCTCTTTAACACATCCTGCTTCCTGGGGACTGGGGGGAGGAGGAGAAGCTGCTCCCTGTTTCCAGGGCTGGTCTCTGATGGAGCTCCAACGTGTCAAACACAGGACCCGCCTCCCATTCCAGTGCAGGGCAGACCTTTACTGGGAGGATTCCAAGGATGCAAAGGGCCAACTATCAGCTGAAGACAGGGCAACTCCAGGAGAGGACGAGGGAGGTTATGGTGCCTCCCCCCAGGATGCTGCTGTGCCTCTGCCCTGGCTGATGGGTCACACAGATCCACCGACACGTGTGGATGGGTTGGGTGGCCCCAACCATGGAGCCCCAACCTGAGCTGCTGCCCAGGCAGGGAACAGCCCAACAGGGCATTCCTAGAGCTGGACCCACACAGGGTGGTATTCCCTGATCCCAGGGGGGAGCTGTCAGAGAAAGAGTGAGTCTGCAGAGCCTCATGGGAATTAGGACACTCCGCCATCCTCCCGGTCAGGAATGCTTTCCCTGCGCTCTGGGAGGTGGGAAGGGCTCCTCAGTGTCAGCCCAGCTTCAAAACACGGTGCTAATAAAGCCAAGGATGTGGGTTCCATCCCTGGGTGGGCCATTCACCTAAGAGTTGGACTTGATGATCCTTGTGGGACCCTTCCAATCTGAATATTCTATGAAGTTCCCAGTGCCAGGAGCTCCTGAGAGGCTGGGATTTGCAGTGGCAGAACCAGCCCCATTGTGCACCTTACACACCCTCCTCTTCCTCCTCAGCTCACTCCCTGCCAGGGGCTGGGCACACCTCGACCCTAATAAATATTAGGAAGCTTTAGGGCTTGCCTTGCTTTCCACAACTGTGTTCTTCCAGCAGTGCCCCCCAAACACACCCCCACTGCTGAGCTCTGGGCTGCTGTTCCCAAACCTCCCGAGCATGAGGGTTTTCATTTATAATTTTTTTCCTTGGCAGAATCCTTCCCATTTTTTTTTTCACTAAGCCTACCCAAATAGGATTTTCCTGGAGAAAGCTGGAGTAAGCTCCTTTCCAACTCGTGCCAGGGGGAGGGATGGAGCATAAGAACAAAAGTGTAAATGCAGATCACCGAAGTCTCACGTGGGAGTGGGGCCATCAGCTCTCTGATGAGTCATTTGTTTTCTCCAGTGGGTTTTGGAGAGTGGAGTTGTTGTCCTGTTTATATCAAACAGGGAAATAAAGAGGGGCTGGCAAAGGCCTGAGCTTGATCCTGCCTCTACTGGGCTCAGCACTGCCCACCTTCCCAGCTCTGCCACGTTAAACACAGGGCGGCTCTCCCAGCCCTGTCTGTGGTTGCTTTGCTGCCTGTCCCCTCAGCAAGGCTGAAATACAGCAACCAAAGCTCTTCTTCCTCAAGAATGTGCCTTGCCAATGGCCTTTGTCAGGGCCAGGTTGTTATCAGGATAACGCTGGTGTTTACTTTTCAGTGCCAGTAAATAAATCTCAGTCCTGCTTGACCCTTCGCTCTCCAGCCTCCCCTGAGCCAAAAACAAAAATGCTGTTCTGGATACAATCAACCAGGTCGGTTCAAATCCTGCTTTTCAGGATCTCAGCCTGAAACTGGTGGTCTCTGAGTCTCTTAATGCCATTAAAGCTCAGATTTCAAAGATGTGTGCCTTGGAACTTTTGGGTTTGATTTAAAGATAAGCCACTCAAGCTATGTTGATCAAGGGAGTGTCTTTATGTGAATTTTCCTTTTCAAATAAATCCAGGCCAAGATTTATCGGATCCTTCTAAAGGCACGTGTTGCTGGAAGACATTCCTGCCTGCTCCTAGCTCCTCTTTTTTTCTTCCTGCAAGGATCCTGAGCTTGCCTTTTCCTTTCTCACAGAGTTCTGGGTGGATTTTAGGCAATCCATAAACGATGACACGTCCTCATGTGCTGGGGCTCTGTGTGATTTGTGAAGCCTCCGTGACCATTCCTCACTTTCCTACTCCTTTTTTTTTGTTTCTGCATCAAAATTTATGAGGGTCTTTCTACATCCAGCAAAAGCAGGGAAAAGAGCCAGGGAAGTGAGACCTGGTGGGAATTCAGGGCTTCTCATCCACCAGCACAGTGGGAGTCAGTGGAGCTGCCTCACCAACATGCCACAAGTGATGCTCCTCCTCCTGCAGATATAAAGTGTCACCTCTCAGCACCTGCAAGTCACCCCTGACTGAGCTGGTCTGAGCAGCACCAGGGTTGAAAAATGTCTCAGGAATGATCTGAGAGCGTGAAACGTTTCAGACATTTATTTTCCCTTTTTTGGTGACGTGCTGTTGTATTGTTATTTTGATTCTTCTCCCCACATTGCTCTAAAATCCAATTCAGGCCTTTCAGAACAGGAGCAGACTCTGTTATTTTGGTAGAAGAGGTGCTTCTATGTAAATGTTTTGGAGATTGTCCTTATATTTGCTAGTAAAGAAATTCCAGGTAGAGGTGATAACGTGGGCAGTGGAAGGAGCTCTGAGGGCAGAGATGTTGCTGGGCTGGATAGGCTTGAATCCATTTCCTATTTTCAATATTCATCCTAAATGAGTTTTTTTTCCCCCTCTTTTCCTTGTTTTTGCTCTTGGTTGGGTTTTTGCTGCTGGTTTGCACTTTTCATATTTAAAATAACTCATAAGTCCACATCAGGCCTATTTCCTTCTCAGAGAATTCCAAGGGGGTTATATATTTATATATTTTTCATGTATTTAATAGCTACAAATTGGAAAACCCAAACACTACCTTATGCTGTTTCCCCTCACTTTGCACATGGGCTGGAAGAAGTGGAAGCCCAGGAATGGGTGGTTTGGGCTGGATTTGGGGGACAGTGACTGGTGTCCACAGTGATGATCCAAAGGCTCCTCTGCAGGGCTGGGATTTCTGGAGGGGGCAGAGAGGTGGGATCTGGGTCTTCCCAGGTGGAGCCACCAGCTCCCTGTTACCCCTTCTCCAGCTGCACTGAATCCCTGGTGATCCCTGACCTTTTCCAAGAGAACAGAGTATATGAGACTGGTTTTAGGTTAAAAACCAGAAGAGCAAAGGTTGCAGCACCTGTCTGGGGCAAACCAAACCATCAGTGCCTCTTTGCTCTCCAGATACCTTCTGAAGGACAAAAGCAAGCACCATTCCCTCCCTAGTCCATGAAGTTTTCAGATGTTGGCTCTGCTGATTAAAATGTCCCATTTGGTTTTCATCCCTCCCTGCCTTTTGTGCTCACTGTGGTTTATCTCTGCCCCTACAGAAATCCTACCTGTAGGAATCCCACCCAAAATCGTTCTGTTTGCTGGTAAAAAAAAATCAGATGTAGCATTTTAAATGTCTGGAAGGGGTGCAGTGTCCTAAAGCCAGCTGGGGAGGGGGGGGAGAGGGAGGAGCAGCGGCTCCATTTGGGCTGGAAAAGCAGGAGAGAGGGTCTGGGAGAGGGGGGCTCTATGGGAACAGGGCCTGGAGAGATGCTGTAACCTGAGCCTGGGCCATTTAGGCAGTTTAATGCAGCAGCTCTTTTTTGGTAACCACTAAAACGAGTCCAACACGTGGCACGTGGGTACCCCGGGGTAGGGACTGCCTCTGTCAGGGAGCCTGTTCCCTGTGGGATAACACAAACCCCACACTTCCTGGGGGGGGTTTGAAGGGAATAACATGTTTCTGATCAGTAGGGATATTTTAACCTCCTATTTTGAATTCTCCCTGCCACTAACACATATAAATAAATACATATATATATATGTATTAGTGTGTGGGCTAGTGAACCAGAGCCCTTATTGTCCGTGGTGCCCGTGTGGTGTGTGCCCACCCGGGGGTGTGTGATGTGTTCTCTGGCTCTGGTTGGTTTTCTGCTGTTCCTCTCCACTCCCTTGTCCAGTTAACCAAGAGTGAGAACAGCCCATACAGCACCTTGTATTCTCCAAAAAAAAAGAGAGCAAAAGGTTTTGCTCTTACCCAACCAAATGAGAGGAAAGATGGAAATACCTGGAGACAACTCTGTGATTTGTGACCTTCCAGTGGAAAATATTTTAAAGATCAGCCATAAATCCTTGTTTCTGCAGGGGTGGAGGTGCTTTCAGGCTCTGCTTGTGGTGCCACTGCAAAGGAGATTTTGGTTACAACCAGGCAATAAGGGGCACTCGGGATAGATGTTCCCAGAAGGAGAATTCTCTCCCTTCTCCTTCCCCTTTCCAGCAGAGGAAATGCTGCTTTCAGCCTCTGGGAGCTGCAGGAACAGGGGATGGGGTTGCAGAGCGCCGGGAGCGACGTGGGCAGTCACTGCCTCCTCGGGGCCAGGGCAGGACAGCGATCCAGGGGTGATAGAGGCTTTCCCAGCCCTAAACCCCAGATAAACATCCAGCCTGAGCTCATCCCCTTCCCTTCCGTGTGCTGCCAGCCCCGAGACCTTCACCCAGACCCAAATGAGATGCTGTTTTCGGGAATGAGATCTGATTCCAGTGGAAGATTTCTGGGCAACAGTGGAAGTGCCTTCCCTGAGAAACCCTTCCAGGGTGTCATTACCCTCCCAGCCAGAAGATTACATCTTCGTTTAAGGTTGAATATGTCTAGTTGCAAGTTCCAGTCATTAGATCTCATTAAGCAAGGTTGAAAAGTCCCCCACTATCAGATCCCTTTTTGAAGTTCCTCTGTGTAGTAATAAAATTGTCTCTTAACTTTTGGGAGCCGGGCTTTGGAGAGAGGCCTAAACATAGCACTGAGTATAATAAAATGAAGTTTAAATTGGCAGAGAAACCAAAAAAAAAAAAAAACCAAAACAACCAACCAGCCACCCAAACCCAACCCCAAAGCCCATCCCTTCCCTTCCCTTCCCTCCAAGAACTTTAAGGAACTGAATTAAAAATGAAAGCTGGGAAATTTCAGGTTTGTGGTTGCATCCACCCACCCGGGCTGTCTGTGCTGCAGCTGCAGGAGATACCGAGAGGTGGGTTATAAATTTCCCAACTAAAACTGCAGCTTTCTTATCTCCCATCCAGTGTGTGTGTGCTCTGAGTTATGGTGGGGGAGAGCCTTGCCTTGGTTTGTGGCTTTCAGCTGGATGGCCAACGTTAATTTAAACTAGATCTTTGTGGTTTAAGAGTTCTCCCTCTGCGGTGTGGTTATCTGGAGAACACAGTTCTGGCTCTCCAGGAAGACAGAGAGTGGGGAAACAAAGCCTGTTCTGAAAATACTGTGCAGAAAGAGCTGCTGCAGATCAGACAACACACAGAGCTTGAGGCTGGCTCACCGTGGGTTTTACACCCCTGTCATCCCTCAAAACCAGAGCAGGGCTTCTTCAGTCCCTCAGCTGGATTCCAGCTCGGATAATTACCCTCTGCCCACTTAAGTTTCTTCCTGCAGTTTCAACTGAATGTTATTTTTTTTGCTTCCTCCTTTGAAAAGGAGCCCATGGTTAGCATAATTGGCACAGAGGTGGCAGCAGTAGTGGGGGAAGAGATCTGGATATCTCCGAGAAGGTATTATTTAATATAATTAACTGGAGCATGGATCTGCTGCCTCCCTCCATGGATTCAGCTCCCAGCTCAAAGCCAGGCTCTGCTCCTTGTTTTAAAGCTGGTTCTTCAGGTACTGGAGCAGTTTTTGGGCTGTGCAGGTCTGATCCTGTGTTGTGCTAAGCAGCCTCCATTCCCACTGAAGAAAATGAGAAGTGAGATAACTCAGCATCTCCCAGGAGGAGGGATTGGAGTGGGAAATGAGGGAATGGTGTGGGGAATAACCCCTCAATAACAGTCCTTGGACCCCTCAATAACAGTCCTTGGGTGGACAACGACTCCATTCGGAGTCGTTGTCCACCCAAGGACTGTTATTGAGGGGTCCAAGGACCCAAGCACTTCTCTCCACATCCCAGATTTCCAGAATAAACCCCCTGTGGCTGATTCATCCATTTGGTTTTCACTTCTCTTTCTGTGTTGCCTGACCTGCAGGGTTTCACCCATGGCTTTATTTCACCGTCCCAACGACCAAAGCAACAAGAATCCTGCCAGTATTTTTATACAAATTATGCTAAATCTTCACAAAGATTGGTTTAGTTTCCACCACTTCCTCTTAATAACTTTTACTGGCTGGATTAGTTGAAGCCTCTGATATAGCAGAGGCTGAGAGTGGCTCTTTCTAAATGGATTTGTCCTTCTGGAGTATTTGCTGCACCAGTGGAATGTCCCTCCTGATGACCAGGCTCATGCAAGAGTCAGACAGTGGCACGGGCAATATTAACATTCTGACTCAAACAGCCAGCTAAAACCCAGCATTTAGAGCATAAATGTATTTTATTTATACTAAACCCTAGTGTTGCTTAGCAGGGACCTGTGGAGAACAATCCTCAGGAGATGCCACCCACAGATCTGCATGGGGTGAGCAAACCCCAGAGGGGGAGGAGGCTCTGGTTTGATATCCATCCAAGAGTTGCTCTAGAAACCAGGCTAATAACAGTCCTCTGGGGATGGGCTTTTACTTGTGATGTCTTTGGTTCTCCCAGAACCAGGAAATGGAGAAAGGTGCATCCAACATCAAACAGCTTTCAAGGAGGTGGTGTTTTTTTTGCCTAATATCCTAAGGAAATGAGCCTGGTGTGATCACACTGCCCCCAGGGGTGTGTGTGTGTGTGTCTAATAGCTTTTGAATTCGCTGGCCAATCTCAGCCAAATTTAGCAAAAGGGGGAAGATCTCAAAGAGGGATCTTGTTCCTACAAGCTGGGGGAAAACAGGTGGCAGGGAATGGATGGGAGAGCCCCTGTGAGCACCTCTCTGAGGGAGGGATTCACGGGGGGAAGAGGAGGTGGAGGAAGAGTGGGAGTCAGAGGAGTGGAAGATGAACCTGTGTTAGTTTTGCTCCCCGTGGATGTGCTCTGTGGAATCCCAGAATTGAGGAGTTACTTGTGTTTGCTGCACTGGGTGTTTCCCAGAGGATGGGAGCTCTGTGGAACTTCCCCTTTGCTCAACACCTCTGTGGGAAGAGAGGATTGCAGTCCTGTGGGGAGCCTGCCAATGCCCAAATCCCAATCTAGGCAAGAATGTATTTCATGTGAGATTCCCCAGAAACCTTCTGGGACGTCAAAGTTGGCTGTCAAAGGCTTTAAATAATATGATCAATTTTTAGTCCTTGCTTTACTTCCTCCAGGGAGATGGAGCCCTTAATGGCAGAAGAACATATGGAATTTTAAAGAGCCCAAAAGCTTTTTGAATGATATTTATAGAAACCAAACTCTTTGAGCACAAATGTTTGATTCTAACGATCTGTCTGGCTGTAATAAAGCTTTATATGCAGAATTTAGCAGGGACACCTAAGGTAACGCTCTTCCCATAGGGAAAATCCTCTGGGACAGAAATCTGCTGGACTAAAACTGAGGGGTACTTGCTGCTGGGATTCACCATCCAACAGAAGAAGGTTCTGGAAAGTCTTCAGTACTTCCTGAGTGACTTCTTGCTCCCCATCTTCCTCTGCTCAGTCTAGAGAGCCTTTATTTTGTAGCTGGAGCCCAGCACCAGGTTCAGGCATGTCCCAGGAAGGCAGGGAGGAAGGAAGGAAGGAAGGCTTGGAGAGTGTATTTGAAATGTCAAGGAATGGGCAGGAAACACTCAGATATTTCTTGGAAGTGCTCAGATATCTCCTGGTTGGTTCTGCACCCTCTTACATCAGAGATCTTTCACACAGCACGAAATCAATCCTGTAATTTTCCCGTTTCCCCATTCCCAGCCTGTTTGGTCCCGTTGGGAAGAGCATTGCAGTCAGGAGAGCAGCAATGCAGCACTTTGGTTCAAGGGCTTTGGGCCCCAAAGTGTGAAGCCCTGGGTTGGAAATCTGAGGGTTGGCAAAGCGAGTGGCAAATGGAGTTTGTGATTTATTGCCTTAACCCATCAGCTGCTCTCCTGGGAATGGCTTTGATGAGCTTCCCTGGCTTGCTGCTCCCATGGGCAGATCCCAGAACCTGCCATTTCCTTGGAGGGAAAATATTGGCTGTGGAATATTGAATTGGCCCATTGGGACTGACCTTTCACCAAGCCCTGTGCTGAAATCACAGACGTGCTCCAGCTGGAGAGTTCCCTTCCTCGTGGTTCCGTGGGCACACACTGGGCTCCATTCATTGCTGTGGCAGCCACCTTTTTCTCTTTTTTTTTTTTTTAAAAAAATGAGAAGTTAAATACTGAAAATGATGGTTGTGACATAGTGGTTGGGATTCCCAGGGGGAAAATGTAGGAGGCAGGTTGGATATCTGCTCTGAGCCCTAACAGATATGGCATTCACACTTGTTGGTGTTTGGAAATTAGTGCTGAATAACGTTCATGTGGCTGCACAATCCACTGGCAGTTCCTTGGAAGGAGTTTTGCAGAGCAGGGGTGGCTCTGTGGTCACAGCCCTTCAGCTGCAGAACAGTTTGGCCTTGGTATGCAAAGCACTTGGATGCATAATTGGTGCTAATTATCTTGTAAAGTCACATTTCTATCAATGGAACTGCTTAACATTAAGTGCATCCTGCAGTTCTTCCCAGGATTAAGCAGGGATGTGCAAGACCCTCCCTGGCTTTAGTAGCTCATGTTGTCAGACTTATCACATTTTATAATTACTGACCCTAATTAATTCACACTGGGGGTGTAAAATCCTTGCTCCATTCAAGTCAAAATCCTGGATTTTAACTTGAGCAACCTGCTCTGTTGGAAGGTGTCCTGCCCATGGCAGGGGGTGGAGTGAGATGAGCTTTATGGTCTCCTTGAACCCAAACCACTCTGTGATTCTACCATCTTACTTAACCCTAAAAAAATATAACCAGGGAAGCAGTAGCTGTCAGGGAATGCTTTTCTAGAGGACACTGCAGTTGGCTGAGAAATAAAATAAGAAGCCTCAAAGGCAAAATGTGAAATTGTCTCTGTTCTGCTCACTCCACATTTGTAAAAATTGTCATGGCTATTTTCTGTTGAATGTGTTGAACAACTGTGGGAAGGTTGGTGAGCAGTTTCCATCTACTGGCCTCTTTTTTTCTATTTTCAGCAATCAAATAATTCTAATAAGGCAGACAAATGCAAAAAAAAAAAAAGAATAAAAAGAAAACCAGTCCTAGGAAGTGATGAAGTTGGCAGTTAGGTGTAATAGAAACAATGCCAGTTTTACTGAATGCCTTTTCAGTAAGAAAACTCTTTTTTGGGGTGTTTCAGCTGTCTGTAATAGGCCAGAGTAATCCCTCACCATACAGACTCATGTGAAAAAAATTCCCACCTCTGTATAAAACAGTTTATTCCCTCTCCTCCAGGAAACAAGGGTGGAGTGTGCAGAAAAAGAACAGCCATAAATCACGTCTTTGATGCAGGATTAATGAGATGGGAGCTATGAATCATGTGGTGGGATGAGCAGGCTACGACTGCCATTATCACAACTGACCAAGGTCTTTGTTTGCATTAACTGTTCTCATTCCATTAACACATCCGAAATTAAAAAGTGGCACGGCTGAAAAGATCCCCCTTTGAGGTTGCTTTGAAATACCTGTTAGAACAGGCAGGCAGGAGGAACCCAAAGGCTGGGCATGTGCTGCCTTTTGTGTCGGGGCATTGATGTCGGGAGAAAATTGAGCCTGGTGGGGTCTGGAGTATTCCTGGGTTGGGAATGAGTGGTTGAGGGAAGGGTAAAGTAAGTAAATACTTCATCTCTTTCATTTTTCATCCAGGCATGCTTGGAATCCTCCCTCATCAATAGAGGTTTTGCTGGATGTTGGCAATGTCCCCCAGGCAATGCACAAGATTAATACGACTCCCTATCTAATTACAGGTTTACTGACGGATATTACTAAGGCCCCAGCAATGCAAGTTCCTTACATTGCACTTTTCCCCCTGTCTAGAGCTCACAGAAAGAAAAAGAGGCAGAAAACTGAGGGTAGTGAGGTAAAAAGGCATAACTCGAGTGCTATTCCTACTTTTGGAGTGAGTATTTTGGTCCTCACGCAGCTCAAGTTCAGAGGTAACTTCTTTTTAAACAAACCATCCAGGTCTGTGTGAGAATTGGATTGTTTGTAGTCTGGAGATAATATTAGGGAGGAACAAAAGGAGTTTTCTTCCTCAGTTTGTGCTCAGTGGCCAATGGGTTTTATCAGCTCCTGCCTGGCCAGGGATGTTCGCAGGCAGAATTTCCCCCCTTGCTCTGCCTGGTCCTTTCTTTATTTTGGTTGAGAACTAAAGACTTCAGGAATTAAACACAAAACCAAAAATCCCCTAAGCTCACCCATAAACAAACCAAACCAAACCAGCCCCATTTAGATGTCAAAATTAGGGGTAGGACAATCTCTGTTCAGATTTGTAGCCGGGGCAGATTCTGGTGATTAAAGCAGGGGCTTTAATGGGATTTTGAGCCCTGAATCCAAAAGATGTCAGACCACAGAGAATAACCAGGGGGAAATAAAATCCACAGGTTTATTATTATTATTTGACTTTTCCACCCTGAAGTGTTGTGATCACACTGATTTATTATCTCCTCAATTTCCAAGAGTCTCTGCAGCCCCATGCACAGGCCGTTGTTGCAGGGGATGTATTTCCCTTCTAGGTACACATAGGTTGGAAATTCAAAGACTTTCAGCCAACTATCAAGTCTCTGTAGGTGGTTTTCTTTCTAGGAAACAGCTTTTTTTCTGACAACATGTGACATGAAACAGTGACTCAGGACTCCTTCCCACATGAAAAGGGTCCCGGAGGAACTTCTAATTGTTGCGGAAATGCTGATTTAAGGTTCCAGGATAATTTTCGTGGGCCGGTTTCATGGAATTAATTTTCGTTTCACATCTTTTCTTGCATAATTAATTGGGTTGGGGCAATTAGTGGAATTTACTGCTGTCTCCTGCTATGCTGGGGAGAGTCCCCACAAGGCACGAAGCCCCTCGCCGTGACGGTGACCCTACTCTGGCTCCTTCCAGCTCAGGGCTCTGCTTCTCTGACCTGTCCAGGGAGAGCTGGGAGTGCAGCAAATCCGTGCTCCACTGGACTTCTCACTTACTCTTTTCCTCCCCTTCATGTGTGTTGTCTTCTAATAATCCCTTCCCTCTGAATCCATCGCCCGCAGCGCAGACATTAGATAAATAAAGCTCGTGTGGGCCCAGAGCCAGCCTGCATTGCATAAATACACTGAGGGCTGTAGGAGTTAGGCTTTGCTTGCTGAGACAGCTTAAGTGCTGCTCCTTACTGGTGTGGGGTTTCCTGACAACTGGAGGAGGCTGAAATGGGCCGGGCAGGAGCAGGGAGGGGGTGATGGACACGGCGCTGCCACTCAGGTTTGGTCCCGTTGGGCTCCGTGGCTTTCCAACAGCCAAGGGGGTGTTTCCCCCTCCCCAGTTCCATCTGTGCCTGGCTGGGATGGAGGCAGTGACACCGAATTTCTAAGACAATAGAGGTGGAAGGTCTCAGAGGGTCTGTGCTCTCCTTCTCAGGGGTGCTCACAGCGCTGCTTTCAGAGGCACGGCAGCTGCTGCAGGATTGGAACAGGGCAGGGATGAAAGAGTGTGAGGAAAGAATTGAACTACCTGACACCACGGCCGTGGCTGTCTGGGCTGAAGATGGGGAAACCTGTTTGTCTGGATTTGGCTTCATAAGAAGGTTCAGAGGTGCCTTTTCTTGTCATAAAACTCACACATGTCACAGGTCCCCAGGGCACGACCCGGGGCCGAGAGGAGAGAGCTGGTGCTGTGGTCCATGTGCCTTCTTCCCCTCCCACCAGGGACTGCAGGTGAATTCTCTTCCCATTTTATTCCAGTCACTTCACCAGCTCGTGCATGATTGGGAAATACAAAAGATTTTCCAGGGCTTTCCCTGCATTAGCACCATGAAATTTCTTTCATTTCAGATGTCTGCTGTCATTGAAGTCACCGTGCTCTCAGATGTTATTACATTAATACATCATCCAGGCTCCCAGGCTTTGGATGATATATGGACACATTTGTATCTGACTTCAGAACCCTCCAGGGACACATCAGTCAACAACACAGTCTCAGTTCAGAGCAGATACTGGTGGGCTAGGTGACTGTGGGCCAGACCCTCACAGAACTGTCAGGGTTGGAAGGCATCTCTGGAGATCACCCAGTCCAGGGTGACAGGTGACAGGTGACACAGGAACAGGTGGGTTTGGAATGTCTCCAGACAGGGAGGCTCCACACCCTCCCTGGCAGCTGTTCCAGTGCTCTGCCACCCTCGGAGTGAAGAAGCTCTTCCTCACCTTGAGGTGGAACTTGTGTTTTAGTTTATGGCCATTGCTCCTCATCCTGTTGCTGGACACCACTGGAGAGGATGTAGCACCATCCTTTGACACCTCTTTGAGATATTTGTATGGATTGGTGACATCCCCTCCCCTCCTTTAGGTGTCAGCTGGCAAAGCCCTGTGGTGGGGCCGTGCAGGGACTGACAGCAGGTGAGGTGTGTCCCCCACAGCCCTCGCGTTCTGCAGCGTCCCGGCTCCAAAGCAAACAAACAGACCTCATTTCTCCTGCAGCACTGGGCAGCCTGGAGCCATTAGCCCAGAAATCAGGGTGTGCTGGGGCTGAGGCTGTTCTGGGCAGTCACTTGTGTGTCCTGTAACTCCCAGCTGGAACACACGTCAAGGAACTCAGCTCTGACCAGGCTCACTGGCCTCCAGGCTCCTTCTCAGCCTGTTTTCTGTTTGGGCAGAAAACACAGTTATTTGGAAACATTTGAATTGTTTTGAATATAAGTATCCTTCCAAAGAAAAGGTATTGATGGCCTGGCACCTTTATAAAGAGCTTTGTGCTGTGTTATTCCTCTCTGCACTGAGTGTAACAAGGCTCTGGTGCCAGGACCGTGGTCCTGTAAAACATTTGGAAATGCCAATAAATTCAGAGGCACGGTTTGGAAGCTGCCAGCTGGAGTTTGCTGGTGGAGCTTAAACAAGTTGGGCATATCTGCTTAATCCTCTTTTATTTGACAAGGTGCAGTGAGAGCAGAGCAGTGAGTGTGACTGGGGGTTTTCTTGGAAAAGTTTGGGAAAGGCGAATCTATAAGGAGCTGTGTTAAGTTTGCCTCCTCATCCTTGTTCCTCAAACATTCAGGCCCTGTTATGTCAGGGAGATGGTAGGTGACCCTAAGGACACTTCCATGTGCTTGTTGGAAATGCCATCCTTCAGATTCCAGCAAAAGTGGATATTTCATTCTTTTTGGTTGTTCACTGGTTTCCAGCTGGAACCTAAACCTGAGCTTGTGAGCTCTGGAGGGCATGAAGGATCTCTGACAACTTTTTGCAAATGTAGGGGCACTAAACTCAAAGGCTTGGCTGGATTCCAGATGGATGAGTCTTATCCTGAAACCTTTAGGTTTCCCTTATACTTAAGGGAATTTAAGATGTTTTGCACTTCTTAGATCTCTCTTGATTATAAGAGACTTGCCCAGGTCACACAGGAAATCTGCTGGGGAAAAGACACATATCTCAGTTTTCCAGACTTCCCAGAGAGCTTGTGGCCAGATTAAGGGATGTGCTGTGTGAGGATGGGCTGAGGTTCCTTACAAGTGATTCCCAGAGCAGCCCTGAGCTCTGGGATCCTCAGGGGAGCACCTGCGAGAGCCTCTCAGCCTCCTTTCCTTCCAAAGGGGAAACAAAACCCCCTGTCTTCTTTACCTGGCAGCCTGTTTTCGTGGAACTCAAAGAATTTAATATCTCTGAGGCTGCTGAGCTTGGCCATTGCAGAGTGTGAGCCTGGGAATGCAACCAGGTTAAATAGGAAGCTGTGGTGCAGCGGGCAGGGTGATGCTGCTGCTGCTGCATCCAAGGTCAGAGAGTGCCAAGGGTGATTCCCAGCAGCATTCCTGCTGAGCCAGTCCTGAGGAGCAGATATGGCTCTGTCTGTGGGACACAGGCTGAGAGTCTTTTCCTGGGAGATATTGGGACACACCAGTGAGACCTTCTTGAAAGTCCTGATGCTGCTTGGGAAGAGTCTCTGGCTGTGGAGCTGTGCCATGCCATGGGTTTTCACACTGGCTTCTGGCTCGTAAAAAAGTGCCTGCTTTGGCTAAACCCAAATCCTGAGAGGCCTAAAATCAAGCAGAGCTGCCTGTGACACGTCTGCTGAGCTGATCCAAGTCCTGCTGCTGCTGCCTTTGCCTCCACAAGCTTTGGGAAGCAGGTGCCAAGTGCATGTCTTGGCCTCAGAGCAGGGAAGCAGATACCTCTGGGAAAGGCTGGCCAGGAAGCTCCCTATGGAGTGGGAATTTGCCTGCAGAGTCCAAGAGCATCCGTGGCTATGGTGGTGTCTGTGAGCTTTGTACCTCTGTGAGCAATTAGCAGCCCTGCTAATTGCTTTGATTTGTAAAGTGAGGGGCTCAGGAAAGCACCGAGCAGGAGAGGGAATGTAGATGAAAAACAGACCTTGATGAAGTGTCTCATTAACTAAAAAGGCAGAAATTTTGGGGCATTAACCCACCCCCCACACGTGTGGAAGGCTGGTAATAATGTCTTGGAAAACAGGCAATAAACAGATGATCAGAGCACACCTTGGAGCAGGTTCAGGTTTGTGCTGCTTGTGCTTTTTAGAGGTGTAATTCCAGTGACATGGAGCTGGGATAGTGCAGGATCTGGGCTCTCTCTCCCCTGCCTCTCTCAGCCTGGTGCCTTTTCCTTCCCACATGCTGAGCTCACAGGGAAGAAAATAAAAAGAGGATCAGCTCGAGCCAGTGGGAAAAAAGCCCTTTCCAGGGGTAGCAGAGCTCAGGGAGACAGGATGGATCATCCAACGAGCACTGCAACAGGTATCTTTGCTTCCAGCTTAACTTCAGTCATTCCACAGAACAAATTCAACCTGACCAAAACCAACCTGTTGGAGTTTGGGGTGGCTGGAGCTGACACCTAATGAAAGGCACTGGGATTCTCTTTGGTTTTTTTGCTAACAGAAAGGAAAACAGAACAGCTACATATCATCCATCTGAAAAAAAAAAAAAAGGCTGTAATTACCACTCCCAGAAATTATTTCTTATTTAATGAAACGTCTCTTTAGGCTGAACAAAGGAATTTTCAGAGAGGAGAGCACTGAAGGGCGGGCCAGAGAACACAGGCAAGAGCGCAGCTCAATTACAGGGAATCAAATCCTCTCGCCCTTCTGACGCAGTTTGTGGGAGATCTCATTAAAACCTTGCCAGCCCAGAGCAAAGGCTGCCTTTTCCTGCAGATATTCTGGATCTATTTATACTGATCCCACCACTGTGAACCACTGGCTGTAGTTGGCCAAGAGGCCTGAGGGACACACGGCTCTTCCCTGCGTGTGCGGCTCGAGAGGGATCTGCTCTCTTTCCTACCAGCCAAATCCTGATAAATTCCCAAAGTAGGGATGCTGCCAAGTCTGGGAACACCCTCTCCCTCATCAGAAGGGAAAACTGCTGTGGATGAGTTGCTCAGGCAGTGGGAAGGAGGGTGGAAGTATCACAGAATCATTAAGTTTGGAAAAGACCTCTAAGGTTGTTGAGTCCAAGTTGGGAGCAGGGAGCCTTTGGAGGTGTCTCCCTCCCTCTGGAACACTGGGACCACAGGGATGGGGTGCTGTTACCAAAGAGGAGACACACCAGGGGTCAGATGGAGGGAAAGAAGGTCTGCCTTCCCTTGGGAAGTGGCTGCAGGAGGTGGTGTCCGTGGTGGGAACCACTGGCCTTGGTGTGTGATGGAGGTTTATTCACCCCGTGATGGTGGGGAAAAGCTTTATCCAACCTGAAGTGAAGCTCATCATCCCTCTTTTGCTTTCTGTGCCTTTTTTTTTTCATTTAGTTTATTGTTTTTATTTATTTACCAACAGTGCTGCCGGTGCATCTTTTATTGCTTGGAATAAATGAATCCTGTGCCCTGTAACAGACAGTAAATTCGGGTTGTGTAGGAAATAGCAGAGGCTTTGACCTCTAGCACTGCTATAAAAGCAGCCTCAGGAAAATCTGAGGTGAATAATGCAGCTGTGGAAATCACCTTTCTCCAGTTTATGCTGGGGAGGGCGAAAAATCTCCTGTAACTAAGGCAGACCCTTAGACTTTGGTGTTAAGTTTCGTGGGCAGGTTCAGGGATGGAACATGGGATCAGTCTCCATGCCTAAGGAAAGGGCTTCATGAGCTGAAAACAGGGCACACCATTTCTGAGTCAGCAGGTCAGGCCAGAACCAGGTGAGTGAGGAAAGGGCAGCAAAGGGACAAATCTGGAGCCCAGTTACAGCCCAGAGCAAGGCAGCAGAGCCCAAGTCCTGGTGACCTCCAGCAGGGCACAACTGCAGGAACTGGGATCCTCTGGGGAGGTGAGAGCTGTAGGAATGTGGTGTTTGGTGGGACAGAACAGCTCCAGGTGTTCCTGCAGGACCAGCTCTCCTCAAGCACTCCCTTTCCTTTTGGTTTGGGCTCCACCAAACCCTGGCATAGGACAACTTGGGCCAGTATTCTGGGGCACTTTGGGGTTTGTTCTGATACGAAAAGGCAGGTTGTGACCAAGGAGAGACACTGTGCTGAACTCTGGCAGCCCTTCAGAGCTGTCCCAGCAATGGCAGCTCGGGGCCTGTGTCATCCAAGATCACCATCAGCAGAAAAACAGGCAGCCCATTGGAATCCCACCTGCTTAATGAGGGTCAGGAAACTTCTGAAATACATGGTTAAACAGCAAATTCTAAACTACCCCTCCCCTCAGGCTGGTCTGAGAAGCTCTTTGCTCTGAGGATTGTTGCACTCTGGCAATCACCCCAACATAATTAACTAGTTTATTCTGTCACGTTTTGATAAATTCCAACCTTCACCCACTGGCTTACCTTGGGGGGGTTTGGTCCATGTGCTGTCCAGTGTCTGTGGAATACAGGCATTTGTTCTGCTCTTCATTAATTCTTTCATGTTTAATATACTTGGGAAGGAAAAATACTGATGGAGAAATAAAGAGCAACTTTCTCAGCGAGGGCTGCAGTGCCTCCAGTGGAATCCTGACTCACCCCAAGTCAAGTTGTTCTAGCCTTGTGAAATCATAGGTTTTCCTGCTACAAATTGATAAAACATACCTGTTTGCATTTAAAAACTGATATCCAGGTGCAGCACATGGCTGTGAAAAATGCATAACCTGACCTCAGCAGGATTCAGCTCTGGTTTTGGGAAAGCCTCCTTGGCATTTGTTAGCCAAGGAGAATGCAAATCACATGCTGGAATGATTAAAGGATTCAGCCATTGCCTTAGCTCATGTTTTGACTCTGCAAAGCAGGTGTAACTTGCACTTGACTCCCAGTCAAAAACAGTTTCTAGCAGCAAATCTGTTTAGATGAGTTCCAAAAATGAGTGGGAATTGAATATCCCGTTGCTCCCAGGCTGCTCCAGTGGGAGCCACCCTTGGAGTGCCATTCTGGGGGTCATCAAGGGGGGTATTTACCCAACTGTAATTAACTTAATCAGCCACTGGGTATCAGTATTGTCTCACATCAATACACAAAAAAAGGTGTTTTTATGGAGCTGAACAACTCAGGTGCTGTCAAGGCTTTGCTGGGGCTGGAGCCAGACCTGCCTCCCGGGGGTGGGAGTGGGGTGGGCAGAGGGAGAGTCACCTCCAGCCTTCAGATCCCTCCAAAATACACTGCACAGAGCTGTGTCCATGCACCTGGAGAGAGGGGAAGGCAGCACAGGGATGGGGGGCAGGATCTTGGCAGCAGTCACCAGGGAATTGCTCTGCCCATGCTCCGAGCACGGACCTTGGGAAGCTGAGCACAGCACGGGCTGGGATGAGCTCTTCCTCTCAGGGAAAGGCCTGTGCAGTGTCTGTGTACATGAACTCTGTCATGGGTGTCAGACAGGATTTGGGGATGTTAATCCAAGGCCTGGCCTGTGCCAGGTGTGAGGAGTGTCCCTGTGACAGAGGTGGGGACAGTGTTGAACGACCTCAGTGCTGCTTTGGTGTGAGCAGGTGGAAGGTGTCCCTGCCCATGGCAGGGGGTGAAGGAGAGGAGCTTTAAGGTCCCTTCCAACCCAAACTCTTCTGGGGTTCTCTGATTCCATGTGACCTTTTGTCTGGCAGAATTCCTTGAGTGTGGTGCCACTCCTTTCCTGCTGAAACAGGCAGTCGGGCTTTTGTTTAATGGGATGTCCCAACCAGGATGCCCAAAGCCAAGAGGTGGTGCCCAGATGCTCCATGAACATCCCTGGGACTGCCCAGTGTGCAGGTTTAGCCCTCAGCCCACTGTGGGGTGGCTTGGAGGCTTTTAGCTCTCTGGGATGGACACAGGAGGCAAGAGCTGGTGCCCTACATGGAAGTGCCACCTGAGCCAGGAGTGTCCCACTGCCTGGGCTTCAGCAGCAGGAACACTGGCAAAGCTTTGGGCAGGTTTTTCTCTGGGCCCCCTCATCTTCTTCACTGGGGATGGGACTCCAACACTCGTGGGATTTCTGCCTGAGTTTCCATTCAGTTTTGGCTCCAGGTAACAGTTGCTTCCCTCACTGCTGCCTTCCAGGCTCGCTTCCCTTGCCAAAATGCTAATTTAGCCCTTCAGCTGTGTTTAAAAATAAAAGATCCTCCACTTCTCAGGGTATTAAAAGGCCAAAAGGAATATAAAAAGTTCACCAGACTGGTCAGTTCACTCCCTGCTGTGTCTTCCTGGGGCGTTGCAGCAAAAACACAGGCACAAAATCCAAAGCAAACAGCTTTTCCTGGGCCTCCCCTGGAGCCTCTGGCTCTCAGCTCAGTGCCCCTCTCCCTCCAACCCCTGCATCCCCACCTTGCCTTGGGCAGTGCCAGCATGTTCTCAGCCTCTGGTGGCATCTTCTGTACCTTTTCAGCCACACTTAAAGACTACTTTTCCAACACCTGACTCATACCCCTTCTTGCTTTCTCCTGGCCTGAAAATTTCCCACCAACTTCTGGGCTGTTTGGGCACAAACCCAACAACAAGGATTTTTCCCCTCTAGTCCCTTCTGGAGTGAGATAATATATCCACATCCTCCCTGCTGTTCCTGCCATTCCCAGGCCACCCCACAAAGAGACCCTGCTGAAGTCCTCTGCTTGACTTTATATCTGGTTTGGAACCAGATGTGGCATTTTTGGAAGCTACAGAGGGATTTATTTTAAAATCCAAAAAGGATCATGGTAGTGCTTTGGGTTTCAAAGAAACTCTGTGAGGTTGGTAAAACCTGGAGGAGCACAAGTTTTTTATTTATTCCTCCTTGGTCAAGGTCTCATTTTGTAATACAGGAAACTTGAACAACTAGTGCAGAAAAAAGGTTATTTAATGGTTGGAAGTTTCAGTGTTTCCTGCTCTCAGTGCTGGTCATGACCTTGAGTACAGGGATGCTCTGCTTCCAAGGGAGCTGTGGATTGGGATTGGAGTTCTTGGATGAGATCCTTTTCTTCCTCAGGTTTCTCATTACTCACTAAGTGCAGCTTTATCTCTCCTCCAGAGGTGAAAAGGTGCCACCCTGGAACAGCCACAGAGAAGGAGAGGTCTTGTTTGGATTATTTCTGTGTTTGGGGCAGTGCCTGGCTCACTGTTTGCAGGTCATTTGTGTCCTTCCAAACGAGTTGTCCCTTCCCAGAACTGATGGATCATGAGGGACATCAGCTCTGCAGGGCTTGTATCAGTGAGTGCCTTCAAATGGCATTCCCATTCCCGGGATTAACCCCTGGCTCAGGTTAACCCCACATTGCTCTTCCTTGCTGTCAACCCGCTCTGGTCCATAGGAATTTAACAAAAGCCATTTTATGGACTCAGGAGCAGGGAGGATCAAAGGCCACAGCCAAGGACTGTGCCAGGCACTGCTCAGCATTTCCACAACCTGAACCCAACAACGTGATGGAAAATGAAACTAGGACGGAATAAAATGCAGTGGGGACATGGAAATAAGAAAGGGAAAATGCAACTCTGACTCTTCAGCAACAGTGTGTGGCTTATAAAACCCCAACATGCCCAGTGACCATTATTCTGCAAAGATATTTTTCAGTGTAACTCACGTTGAGGCATTTGAGTCCAACAGCTTCACTCCAGCACATGCCTTTCCTCCATTAATGCTTATCCTGTTTGCATCAGTTCTGCTTTTTTTTTTTTCCCCCATCAAATATCTTTTTTTTTGCCCCAACAAGAGAGACCCTAATCATTTCAGGGTGCTTGCCACCTACTATCAGTGGTTATTTTGGGGATAGCTGAGCAAAGCTTTCAAATGTCTGAACTGCATTAAAATGAATTGTTGGCATTCCAGCCCAAACCTCAGGAGGCAGGAATCTGCCATGAGAGCGTGGAGGGAAGCACTGTTGTAATAAAGGATATGTGTAATGAGGTTTGATGTGCTTGAAATTCAAAGTCTGCTCCACATTAGGGAACAGTCACTGGTTTAGCGGAATCGGTTTCAAATTGATCTAATTAAACTCCTAGACAGCCTCAGTGTAGACATCTCTTCATATTGGTTTTGTCCATTCTTAAACCAGTTTAAGTGGGATGTTCTGGGGGAAAAATGCCCAGGAGCTCCTCAGAGGAGGTTCTGCATGTGCAGGTCTGGGCTAAGTTGCCACTTCAGGTTTGCTCTCCATATCTTGCTTCTTTAGCTTCTTGTAAATCTCATGTTTGTTCTTCTTTAACTCTGGACTCTTGTTGACTTTGGGCACCATTAACTGGTCCTGGATGAGGGCACAGGGCTCTGGGAAGGAGGAGGAGGAGGAGGGTGGCCATCCCAATCATGTCATGTCCAATGAGGAGCAAACCAGGCATGCTGTGAAACCCAGAAAAGAGATTCTGATCTCTTTTGATAAACATGGGACTCCAAATTGCCCTCAAGGCTGGACATTCAGTGTCCTGAGTTCAGGCACATGGTTCTGGTGGGCTTTCCAGCCCGGAATCCACACCAGGGTTGGATCCCTGACAGATTCCCAGCACGTGAAGGGCAGCACAGGACTGGTAAAACCTGCCTGCAGAACCAGGTGTCTTCAGTGCTGCTCTGCAAAGAGCACCAGTGTCTGACAGGTCCATCTAGAAAGACTTTGTGCTCCCAAGTGAGAGCAGTTCACATCCCATTCCAAGGAGTTGCTGCTGGCCTTTGGAGAGGCAGCATTCCCACTTGGAATAACACAGCAGCCTCAAACTGCCACTGAGCTGCAGGACCATACCAAGGGATGCAACTCAAAGAATCCCTTCTGGTGGGAGAGAGAGGGTCAATGAATCCCTTGTGGTGGGAAAGAGAGGCTCAATGGATCCCTTCTGGTGGGAAAGAGAGGCTCAGTGTTGAGCTCTCTCGATTTTTCTTTGCAGGAGAAGGAGTGATGATGCCAATTCTGAACTCACCCATGGACTTTGCCGAGGTTAATGCACCCCCTGAGAGTGTGGAACAGAACTGTCTGTCAAACCAAACTGGTTTTTGGGGCAGGGAGGTGGAGTGCATAAAAGTACATTATATTCTGTTGACCGTTAATTGTATAAATAAACCACAACTAAGAATGTTTTTCTATGCCACTCTGTTTTCTTATAAAACAGAGGGATTCCTGGAGCTGTGTGGAAATTCCATAGTAAACATAAAAGCTGGCAAGTGATATCCATCCTGTGGGATATGGAGAGAGATTGGCAGCTCTCTGTGGATCACGGGAGCAGGGGAGGCTGCAGGTCTTTCCCCAAATGACAGCAGAATGGAAAACTCCTGCAGCTCTGACCTGACATGCCCTTCCTGGGAAAAGGAGCTGTCATTCCTGGGGGCTAGAGAATCCCTCTTCCCTTCCTAAGACAGCCCAGGTGCTGCTTTATGAGGATTAGTGATTTGAACATGATGTTCTAGTGTCGAAACCCTTCCGGAGGGCAGGAGTGGTTGCAGTCATTCCTTTATGGAGAAACCAGTGCTTTGCTCACATCCATGGTCTCCAGAATCACCTGGTGCCCAGGAACCAGGAGGCATCAATAGGTTTTTGGGAAAACTTCTAAGGCACTTCTGAGTGATTCTGACAGCCTGCCTGTGGCTAATGAAAGGTTTTTCACATTCCTTTCCATGTGCTTTGAAATGCCAGAGGAAATGTCCTGGTGACTCAAATTATAGGTGTTACTTGGGAGTAACTGCTGCATTGTTGTTGAACACCTGGAACTGGCAGCAGGCAGGCTGTGTGCTGGAAAAAGAAGGAATTGGGCACTATCAGCTGCCCCTTTCTACCTCCAACAACCAACAGCCCTGCCCTGGGCTTTGGAATGGAGGGGTGCAAATGGCCATGGGATGAACCTTGTCCCATTGCCACTCCCTGGGCTGGTTCTGTCCCTCAAAACTTCCTGTTCCCTGCTAAAACACCAGGGAATTTATTTTCAGTGTCAAAGCATTCATTCCACAAATTTAAGGCTGGATTTGGATGGGAATCTTCACAGATATTAGGGGTGTGCACAGAGGATAAAGCATATCTTCCTTCCATGGAGAAGGACAGCGGGGAAGTTCTGCTGTTATTTATTTAATTTATTCAACATCTTGACAGTAAAACCCTTGGAACCAGGTTTGCCAAAGATGCTTCTTTTTCTTCCAACTTATCTCCTCTCAACCTGTCTAAGGAAAGCATTCTTGGCATGGCAGAGGCAGCCCTTCATCCCCCTGCTTTGTCTTTGAACTTGGGTTCTCCAACACCTTTGGGACATGGCCAGGAGGGAAAAAACAGAGGCTGGTACTGCCAGTTGGCTGCATGTTCAGTGTGCAAAGGTGGTTTTGAAGGAAAAGCTTCCATTTCATGGCAGAAGGGGTGGGAGGACAGGATTGTTGTGGCTGTTTGCATGACCCGGTGCAACACGGCGGCTGCACTCGAGGTGAAGGGCCACGAGTGCTCCAAACTCCTCCCAGAGGCAGATCCTGCTCTGGTGGATTTGATACAACAAACAAATCCATACCACAGTCAGGTTTGTCACCTCAGGGTGACATCTACCATGAGCTGACCTGGCAGTGTTGGCTTTGTCACAGGAACTCCCTGAATCTGATTTCCTCTCTTGGTGAACCGGCCGAAAACAATCCCCTGACGGTGCTGACATGGTTTGTACATGTCAAAGGGTGCCAAAGGATGTGTAGTTTGGAGCTATTTGCTAATATTTATATACCTCTAATTGCCTTATCTGACTGGTTTACTGTGTGTGAATTAACAGCTGGTAAAAATAAAGATTGAAATGGGACTTTGTGATGGAAATGGGACCAGCGTGGCTGTTCAGAAGTATTGGAAAGAGAAAGTAGTCGTGATCTGGGATCCAGAACTGATGACCCTGGTGAGACCTTTGAAAGACCCCTCTGTGCTGCCAGTATTGATCTGTCTGGTGTGGACATAACACTGGGTGAAACCCCAGCAGAGGCACCTGAGGAGAAGTGGAGGCTGGGGACAACCAGGAAAGTGGCTGGAAAATGGAAATTAAAATAAAGCAGGTCTTTCATGTATAACCTCTGTAGGTGTTAATGGCACCAGTGCAGCCTTGATACTGCAGGGAAGTTGTGGAGATTTAACTGGTTGGACTGGTGTCCTGCTGCTCGGTGGGTGCATTGAGAGAGAGGGACTGGGGACTCTTTCCTTTGGGTGGTGCAGGAAGGATCTCTTCTAAGTGCCTTTTAATGTGCAAGGCCCTAGTTAGGTTGGTGCAAATCTGCTTTTTAGATAAGGCTAAAAATTGCCAGTGTTCAGTTAAACAACTCCTCGGTGTTTGGTCTAAGGCACATTTTGGTGAGGGAGTTCTCAGCCACAGGGCTCAAATCAAATCAACGAGATCAAATGGCATCTTTTTCGTAATGGTGGCAGCCTTTTTGTTCCTTCTCCTGATTTATGACGAGGATTCCTATGGCTTGATCCTATGGCTTCCATGGTTTGATCCAGAACATTCTTAATTAGTATGTAAATCACATGTAGTTAAACTTTGCTTAGATCTTGACAGGAATTATCAGAGTTTTACTTAAGCTTTGTTTTCTAAGTGTCACCTTTACAATGTTATCAGGCTGTGAACCCTTGTCCTAAAGGTACCACTGAAAACTTGTCTTTTGGGGTTTATGATAAAATCCCTGGAGGTTTCTGGGATTTTTTTTTGGTCTTGGTGGCCTTTTTTTTTTCTCTCCAGCTTGAGTGGGAGATTCCAAAGTGATTAATCTGTGGTAGCAACTTCATTAAGGTGCATCTGCCACGTGAGGCATTATAACTGTTGATTTCATGCAAAGACACTTTGTGAGTCGGCTGAAATCTGGTATCTAAAAGCCAGACCTTGTTGTCCTCGTTGTTTAGGGAACACTTTGTACGAGTGATGAGCTGAATGTCCTTCAGTCGGCAGAGCCGAGCCCGGAGGAACAAAGCAAACAGAGATGTGCCCAGTCACACCGGGCTTGCAATGTATACAAGTCTTTTTCCATGGCTGGGAAGTGAGCACTCAAAAAATAGGGCAAGACTTGTCAAAAGTAGTTACTTGGGTTTGCCAGCCCTAGAAATGTGGGCTCAGATGGACTCTGGCCTGCTGGAGCGAGGGAGCTCAAAGGTGGGATGTGCGGACACGTCACCCTCCGGGTTTGAGCCTCGCTCTTTGTGCTTGGCTGCTGGTCTCCTCCTCCCAGCTAGGAGCTCCTCAGGCTCCTGAGAGCAGGGAAGCCAAGCAGCACTGTCCTCAAATGTTTTGCAATGTCCTCATTGTCCTGTCCCATCCCACCCAGCGAGAGCCGATAACCCCCCTGCCGAGGGCTGTTCCCATCTCCCCGCACGGAGCTCTGCTCTGGGCTGGTGGAGCCCCATGGAAGTATCTCAGCTCTGTATCTCAGCAGCTTCAGTTCCAGCCTTTTTCCTTGCCTTGTTGCCCCACTGGAGCTGTTCTCTGTGGAAATGAGAGAGCCAGGCTGGAGAGAAATAGCCCTGCCTGTGTTCCTGAGTGTGCTGAAGGGTGAAGGAAGAACCCAGACCAGTGTGATGGTGCTTGAACACCCATCTGGGATAAAAGCTGCCTTGGATCTGTCGTGAATTCAGACTCCCAGCCCAAAATGAAAAACACAGCGTTGGAAAGAAGTGTCTGGGTGACATTTTGGGTTGTGCTTATGAACTAGTGGGGGTAGAAAATCTGTTAAAGACCCGAGAGGCTTTACTAGCTTGGATGATGATTTACAGCTGGTTTCTTCTGTGATTTATAGACTGTTCCTTATCACAGGAGCAGGATACAAATACTGAATTTAACAAAAGCACATAATTCTCATTTCTTTCTCAGAAACTTACAGACAGAAAGGACATTGCACAGTAAACAGCAACCTCTTCCCATCATCTAGCCACCCCCTCACACAGAGATTTGAGACTGCAGAGCACAGCTGGCACTGCCTGGGCATATCTCTTCCCATATAATTTCCATAATACAGCCCTTTCCTCTGCCTGTAATGCAGACTCCCTAAATACACAGCCTGTTACCATAATGCTACATTCCTGCTCCCCCTGTCTGCGACAGGCACCTCAAAATAACATACAAAGGCTTGGCTCTCCAGACTCCCAAAGGAAAGGATCAGGGTTTTTCTGGCAGTGGACTGGAACAGCCCAAGATGGGCTCTTTATCCTCTCATGGGCTCCAAGGACTGATGTCTCTCCAGGACTGCTGGGGTGTTTTATTGATTACAGTTCACAGTCATCTCAATAACTGATAAATGAGGGAGGAAAGTGAGCTCTAAATCACACTTGAGGCTGTCCCATCCCTGGAAGTGTCCAAGGCCAGGTTGGACAGGGCTTGGAGCAACCAGGTCTAGTGGCAGGTCTAGTGGAACATGATGGTCTTTAAGGTCCCTTCCAACCCAAACCATTCTGGGTTCTATGATCAGAGGAAGGACACGGCCGAGGTCACCCCGACCTCATGCTCTGCCTGCCAGGCCATGCTGCTTCCTCACAGCTGACCAAAGCCTCCCTGGGACCCTTCCTCCCTGCAAGAGAAAGTCTGAAGTCTCCCAGTTGCAGTGACTGATGGTCACAGGGCCATGGAATGAGGAGGGTCAGAAGGGACGACGCTGCCTCCAAACACCAGCTTGGCTTGTGTGTGCAGGTCCCTCAGCCCCCTCTGCACTGCTTGGGGTGATCAACCCAGGCAGCACCAGCACCATCTGCTAAGAGCAGAAAACCCAAAAAACCCTGCATTTCCACGTGGTACCTCTCTGCTGGGAACCCTAAACCAGTGTGTAAACAGGAATTAAAGCTTGGCTCACCCCAGTGCAATGAGTCATTTTCATTAACCCCGTTTTCAGACTGATACATTTTGCTTCAGAGATGTTAAATACCTTCTCCAAACAAAACCAGGAGAGGGCCAGGAAGAGTCCCTCAGGATCCTGGTGCTCCCATCCCTGCTAGAAGGTGTTGCTGCCTCGGCCCCTAGTCCTGCTCTCCCACAACAGCTGTGGGGTAAAGCTCTGCCTTTCCTAAATATCCTTGTTAAGTATTTCCCAAGAGCTCTCATCTTTCCAGCTATATTGTGATTCTTTGATTTCTCCTCCTGTCCTCAGTAATTGTTTTTTTTTTTTTCTTTTTGCAAGTAGAAATAGCCTGAGGGAGAACTGGAAAGCAAACAGGATCACACTGAATAAATCCATCTTCACAGTTCTTTTTTTGTGTACTCCTTTCTATCAATTAGGTTCAAAGAAAGTATCTCCTTACTCTGCCTGGACTGTTTAGCATTTTTTATTAACAAAGTCCTCTTTTAGGCTCTAGTCCATTGAGGTTCATTAATCAACAATTGCCACGAAGTGAAAAATTCTCAAACTTCCAAAAATCTTTTTCTTGGAGTGAGTTAATACTAACAATGAAGTTTTCCTTGGCTAAGTATCCCCTGCTTTGATGTGTCTGGGTGAGAAACTAAAAGCCACAAAGGTGTTATAAACTGGGCACCGATCACAGATTTAGACAGGCTGGTATGTGCTTTTAACCAATAAATATATATAGTATAGCAGGAATTAGTATTTGGGTTGCGTGAGAGAGACTTTTTGGCATTTGAATGATTTTCTTATCAGTTTTTCATTAGTTGAACTATTTTTTGGGGGGGGGGTTTGTTGTTTTTTTTTTTCCAAGAACAGCAAGTTCCCCTCGGTGTCCTGAAAATGGCACCGAAACCGGTCACCCAAACCCCGTTCCTGGAGTAACGCTGGTTTACGTTATTTCTGGCAGGAGCCATAATACAGCTCTTCTTAATTTTGGGAGCAGGCTGTTATTCAAACATGTGCCTGTGCGGCTTTGAAAGCTCTGGAGTGGCTCTGGAAGCCCTGGCACGGGGAGCCGTGTTGGCAGGCGGGAGCCGTGACCCTGTTCAAAGGTCCATTCCTGGGGCCAGACCTGGCAGGAGGATCCGCCGCGGCCCTTCAGAGGCAGCGGGGCTGATGTGCAGGGCTTGGCTGCCCTCACTGTGGAGAAAAAGTCATTTGGTGTGAAAGCACAGGCAGGGAAAAGGCTGAGGGATTGCTTTGGAGGGCGTCAAGTCCCTTAAACCTGCCTTCCCAAACAAAGCCGTGCTCCCGAGGGCAGTAAAATAAATAGGAAGACTCCCACGGCTTTCCATGGGCCAGCGAAGGGGGTCGAAGGACTGAGGAGCTCCTGAGAGCAGTGAAGCTGCTCCAGAGCTGTTTCAGGCCGGCCAGATCCACGCTCCGAAGGTCAGGAGGAGGCAGAGCATTCCACAAAGCCAAGATTGCAGAAGTATGAGCTCTGCCCCTCCAGCGCCGACAAACCACAGACTCCAGCAGGCCTGTGCCCTCAGCCCGAGGGAGGGAGAGGTTTTGTCCCTCACTGACACGTTCCCCGGGTTTGCCTTGACTGCTCCAATTGTTCTGACAGCGGGAAGTTCTCGCTGGCGTCATCTTTCCACGGCAATATTGTTATTTTTTAACCTACTATAAAAAGAGAGCAGAAAACAAGAGGCGCTGCTCTGTCCTCCAGAAATAAGATGTCGTGTTTACCACTGATAGCAGTTACCAGGGTGCTCCTTCCTCCAGTGGGGCTGAAGTGGATCAAATCCCCCTCCTTTGTCCCTGGTTTCTGTGTGTGCCTCTGTTTTGGTCGCCTGCATTTCAAGCGCCTGTATTTTTCTAACAGTTAAAGGCTGCGTTTTGCACGCATAGCACATTCTATAAAACCTTTGGAGGAGGGGAAAAAAAGAAAAAAAAAGAGGAATTGGCAGTGTGAATTCTCTCTCCAGTGGGGCTGGAAGGGTTTTAAAGTCTCCTGGAGGAAAGAAAGGCCATGCCAGCTTTCTGCATACAAATTCTGCACTGAGCAGCGGTGATCAAATAGCTCGTGTGTGTGTTTGATATGCACACACACACACAGGGAGCACCAGCCCTGGGAGAAACGAGAGGTTTATGAACCAGAGCTTGTTCCTTATCTCACAGCAGCTCATATTCCAGCAGAGTAAATATTCCAGTGCAGCAGCAGAGCTCTGAAAGCTGCAGGGTGATGTGGGTGAGGTTGTGTGGGATGGGAGGTGCAGAGGGAGCACTGGAGGGATGTGGGATCCCCCTCCAGCTCTACAATATTCCTTAGTGTGTGGAATCTCCACGGACACAGTGGTGTCCCCTTGGAGATCCGCTGGAATAAGAAGATGCTCGTTCCTTTAGTGGGAGGGGCTTTGGTAGGACCTGTTTGGGGAAAACCAAATGGAAATGAATGGGAGTGACACCAAGGAGGGTCCTGTCCCTTGAAAACTTCTTCATGGAGTTGTAGAATCAGCAAATGGTTTGGGTTGGAAGGGACCTTAAAGCTCATTAGTTCCACCCAGGGCCATGGGCAGGGATGCCCCTCTCTAGATCAGGTTGCTCAGGGCCCCATCCAGCCTGGCCCAAGATATATGGCACAGTCATTTAATGACTTCTACAGATTTATTAATTTCAATTTAGTAATATTTAAAATAAACCTAATAGAAAATAGGTGGGAATTCTTCCATAGCTGGCAGGGTAGCTCCAGCATTGTCCTCATTTTTATATCATTTTCACGAGGCTGTTTTTCCACCCTGTTTCCACTCCATGGCTTTGCTTTCCCTGAAGAGAGTAAACTACCCTGTGCAGGAAGGTGATCTGATTTCCAGGTTAATAATTTGGGGCCTGAATAAGTGAGAAATGCTGTTTACAAAGAATAAAATATAAAAAAGATAAATATAAAAAATCAGAAGATCTGTTTGGCTTTGCAAACAAAAGTAGCCCAAAAATAAACAGGCCTACCCAGCAGAAAGGAGACTGGGAGGGGAAGTGGATGCCAACTGAAGAGGCAGATGTAAAGAGCATTTCCTATTTGGTTTAGCAACTGCAGACTTTTGTCTCCAGTCTGAATGCATTTCCTCCAGTGATTCATCATAAATGTGCATTTATAAATAAACTCCACCTTGGCCTGGCACATCGATTGCAGGCTGGTTACCCAGGGAAATCTGGAAAAGAAAAAGAAAGCAGCCGTGCTCCCCACTTTTGAGTGACACCTGCGTGGCAGTATAAATTTATAGAACTGTTTCCAGGCTCTTTATTTGATTTACGGTGAGGGATTGTGACTGTGAGAGATGGGACCTGTGGCTTTCTCATTTCATCTGGGTAAGGATTCATTAAGGAGCTTATTTAAGCCGGCCCCGTGTTGTGCTGTCCACGGACAAATCCAGGGACTTGGCCTTGGAAGCTGCTCCCAAGCCTTGGGATGGGGGGAGACTGGGATGGGAGGAGGCTGAGCAGGAAGAGGGGTGTCTTTGGGGCTGGAGAAAGGTGGCATTTAGGAGACTGGTGGTCTCTGGTGGCTTCCCCAGGAACATGGCAGCGCTGCCAGGAAGGCTGAGTGCAGGAGGCCAGACAATCCCACAGGCTTTATCCCTGTGCATTCCCTCTACTTGTTCAACCAGCCCAGGGTGATTCCCAGAGCAGTGTCCAGGGCAGACCCTGGAGCTTGGCAGCTTGTAGCCAACCCCAGCTGGAAGTTCTTTCTCCCTCCTCTGAACTCTGCCCTTGAACCTGGTCCTGCAGCCCTTCCCACGTGGGAGCTGCCACGGAATCACCTGGAAAAGCTGTGTTTGAGGGGTTCAACACCCCAGGGCTGTACCCTGGGCTGTACCTGTGCCAGCCCAGCCCAGCTGTGCCCACCAGAGACCCCTTGGACTTGCCTCCTTACCATCTTCTCCCCCTTGGAGCTCGGCACAGCTCCTGCCCTGGAGACCCTTCCCATCTCTGCTGACTTCCCAGCCCCACAACTTTGACTCATGGAATCATTTAGCTTGGAAAAACCCAGCACTGCCAAGGCCACCACTAAACCATGTCCCCAGGCACCCCATCTGCACATCTTTTAAATCCCTCTGGGAATGGTGACTCCACCACTGCCCTGGGCAGCCTGTTCCAATGCCTGACCACCCTTTCAGGGGAGAAATTTTTCCCAATATCCAACCTGAACCTCCCCTGGCACAACTTGAAGCCTTTTCCTCCCATCCTATTGCTTGTTACCTGGGAGAAGGGACAATGCTGGGAGCCAGCCCAGCTCACTGGTGTCAGTCCTGGAGGTCCACCAGCAGCCCCACAGACTTCTTTCCCTGCCTTGCTCCTGTAATACCTGCAGTATTCCCATCCTACTCGTCCTATGGGACAAGCTCTGCAAACTGAGTGCTGGAGGGATAAATTTGCACTTAGTAGTTGTAGCTGAGCTCTCTTTGGGGAGGCAGTTGCACAGAGAGCTTGTGAACACTCCATCTCTGGAAGGGTCTAACACCAGGTTGGATGAGGCTTGGAGCAACCTGGGATGGTGGAAGGTGTCCCTGCCCGTGGCAGGGGGTGGGACTGGATTTAAAAATCCCTTCCAACACAAATGATTCTGTATTTGAATCTCTCTCCGTTGGAATGGAGGTGGAGGAGGAGTTAAAGAAATTTAAATGCTTTTTAACAAGAGGTAGTCGACAGTAAATTTCCCAGCCTTTTTTTAACAGATCCTGAGTGTGTTCAAAGCACTCCTGAACTTATGACTTGTGGAGCCCCAGCAAAATCTGCAATGCAAAGGGCTGCTTTCTCTGCAGCCACTGCAAAGGTGCAGCACAGAGAAAAAACAAAGGCAAGGCAGTCCCAGACTCTGCACAGCACATGATTCTCTAATAAAAAATGTTTGGCCTCTTCTCAGGAATAACATGGCCATGCTTGTAGCTCCAAAAGAAGCCCTGAACGATATTAATACATTCATTAGAACAAGTTCAAAGAAAATCATCTTAATTAGCTTGCCTGGCTGAAACTGAGGTTCATTAATCTAAAGTAGATTAACCTGGTGGTAATGCCATTAAAGCTGGCTGGGATATTAATGAAATATATGCAGTTGCAGAGAGCCCAAATGTCCTCCTGCCAGTCCGGGCTGATAAAACTGCCGGTGTTTCTTGCACTTGGGGCTGTTTTAAGGAAGACCTGCCCCTTTTCCAGCCACCACCCGGGGCCTGTAGCTCAGTTTTAGGGACACACTGAAAAGGGGAGCGAGCATTCCATGGAGAAACTCGGGAAAACAACTCACTTTAGCCTTTTGTGCACAAAAACTTGCTGGAGCAGAGCGTGCGCGTGCACGTCCGGAGCAGGCAGGGATTTGCCCGTGCAGGCTTTTTATAGAGCAAACTGTGGTGCAGGACTTCCAAAATTTGACCTGTTTTTCAGCTCTGTGTTGGTGCACAGTGTGCAGCAAGGCTCTAAAAGCTTCCAGAAACCCAGCGAAGACCCAGAGGGCTTAAAATGGCCTTCTCCTTCTCCCCAGGCTCCAGTATTCTTAATCTCAACTCCTTTTAGTCTTTGACACATCATTAAAGTGACAGTTCAAGAACAGCTCCGAGATCAAAGGCCGGCGGAGCTTCTATCGTGTTGCAATGCTTTCGGCAACTCTTTCTCCAGGCCTGTTCCTGAAGTCTCTGCCTCCAACCAGGAGGTGGAATCTCTCCTGTGGAAGGCTGACCATGTCTCTTCCCTGCCCCTTGGTCTTCCTGGGGCTCTGCCCCTCCACTGGGGCACCCTGGGTTTCACTGGGCCAGCTGAGCTGGGTGTATTCCCTGGTTTGGGTGGGTGGGCACTGCAGGAACAACCTCAGGTTTGGGCACAGCCTGTACAAATATATACAGCCCCGAAATGCAGACAGGGGGGGTTTGCAGACTCAGCTCTGGTCTGGAGTGCTGGGAGAAGGCACAGGATGGCTGGGGTTCCTCTCCCATCCCTTCCCTTGCTGATCTCCTGGAGAGGCTCCCGGGTTTTGCCACATGTGCTTCCACAAGTGCCTGGGAAGGCCATGCTGGGACAGATCCAGTGTCCAGCACAGGGCAGTGCTGAGCAAAGGCAGCCCAGAAATTGCTCATTTTCTCTTCACACAGCCCTCTCTGCCTGAGCATTAAGTTTTGCAGCTTCATTGATATATATATTTTGTAGAAAGCTTTTTGATCCAAACCAAGGAAATATATATGCCCGTGGTGGGGTTCTCAGGATGAGATCTAAGGACCTTCCTTCCTCTGCTGCATCTCGGACATGAATTTTCAGATCATAGAATTCCTAGAGCTGGAAGGGACCCACAAGGGCCATCGAGTCCAACTCCAGTGCTGAGGACTGAGCTCTGCTGACCTCACTGCCTCTCCCTAAAGCTGAATATTCAGTGACTAAGTGTCTTTGCCTGGTTGCCCCGTGAAAGGCTGGGTTGGCCCACAGCTTATTTACAAGGTACCATGGTGTGATGCATCATAAAGACACTTTTGAAGAATTTCTGTTATTAAAAACTGCCCGTGGAAAGAATTAGGTCAGGTGTTTACAAGTCAAAGCTTTGGGGATAATTAGGTGGAAGGCAGCAACTGTAGAAAAGAGGGTTATTTTCCAGCCCTCCAAGAAGTGTGGAGTAATGCCTGTGTGAGCAGGAACCTCTCAGCAGCCAGTTTCCCACCTCCTTAGTGCAGGATCTGTTACAGCCATGGCTTTGGGGATGGGGAAGAAAGCAGGGCTTAGAAAAGCCTCCAAAAATACAGAACCCCCTGAGCAAACCTGTTGGTGTTGGGGTGTTCTATAAACAGCTGCTGAAGTCCTCTTAAGGGGGCTGCTTGTAAATACAAGCTGTAGCTGCTACTGCTGCACAGCCAGGGTGAATTCTATACCACCTTTGAGGGAAGAAAGTTGTTTTTCTTTTTTTTTTTAATT